>NW_019154196.1:1365991-1487115 GCF_002288905.1 Enhydra lutris kenyoni
GAAAGAAACTGAGGAAGACACAAAGAAATGGAAAAATCTTCCATGCTTCTGGATTGGAAGAACAAATATTGTGAACATGTCTATGCTACCTAAAGCAATCTACACATTTAATGCAATCCCTATCAAAATCCCATCCATTTTTTTCAAAGAAATGGAACAAATAATCCTAAAATTTATATGGAACCAGAAAAGACCTCGAATAGCCAAAGGAATATTAAAAAAGAAAGCCAAAGTTGGTGGCATCACTATTCCGGACTTCAAGCTCTATACAAAGCTGTCATCATCAAGACAGCATGGTACTGGCACAAAAACAGACACATAGATCAATGGAACAGGATAGAGATCCCAGAAATAGACCCTCTACTCTATGGCCAACTAATCTTCGACAAAGCAGGAAAGAATGTCCAATGGAAAAAAGACAGCCTCTTCAACAAATGGTGTTGGGGAAATTGGACAGCCATATGCAGAAAAATGAAAGTGGACCATTTCCTTACACCACACATGAAAATAGACTCAAAGTGGATGAAGGACCTCAATGTGAGAAAGGAATCCATCAAAATCCTTGAGGAGAACACAGGCAGCAACCTCTTCGACCTCAGCCTCAGCAACTCCTTCCTAGGAACATCGCCAAAGGCAAGGGAAGCAAGGGCAAAAATGAACTACTGGGACTTCATCAAGATCAAAAGCTTTTGCACAGCAAAGGAAACAGTTAACAAAACCAAAAGACAACTGACAAAATGAAAATTGAAGATATTTGTCAACCACATATCAGATAAAGGGCTAGTAACCAAAATCTATAAAGAACTTAGCAAACTCAACACCCAAAGAACAAATAATCCAATCAAGAAATGGGCAAAGGACATGAACAGACATTTCTGCAAAGAAGACATCCAGATGGCCAACAGACACATGAAAAAGTGCTCCACATCACTCAGCATCAGGGAAATACAAATCAGAACCACAATGAGATATCACCTCACACCAGTCAGAATGGCTAAAATTAACAAGTCGGGAAATGACAGATGCTGGCGAGGATGTGGAGAAAGGGAAACCCTCCTACACTGTTAGTGGGAATGCAAGCTGGTGCAACCACTCTGGAAAACAGCATGGAGGTTCCTCAAAAAGTTGAAAATAGACCTACCTTACGACCCAGCAATTGCACTACTGGGTATTTACCCTAAAGGTACAAACGTAGCGATCCAAAGGGGCACGTGCACCCGAATGTTTATAGCAGCAGTGTCCACAATAGTCAAACTATGGAAAGAACCTAGATGTCCATCCACAGATGAATGGAAAAAAAGAGCTGGTATATATATATACAATGGAATACTATGCAGCCATCAAAAGAAATGAAATCTTGCCATTTGTGACGACGTGGATGGAACTAGAGGGTATTATGCTTAGCGAAATAAGTCAATCGGAGAAAGACAACCAACATATAACCTCTCTGATATGAGGAAGTGGAGATGCAACGTGGGGGGTTTGGAGGGTAGGAAAAGAATAAATGAAACAAGATGGGATCGGGAGGGAGACAAACTATAAGAGACTCTTAATCTCACAGAACAAACTGAGGGGGGCCAGGGGGAGGGGGGTCGGGGGAGGGTGGTGGGTTTATGGACATTGGGGTGAGGTGTGTGCTGTGGTGAGTGCTGTGAAGTGTGCAAACCTGGCGATGCCCAGACCTGTACCCCTGGGGCTAAAAATACATTATATGTTTACCAAAAAATAAGAAATTTAATAAAAAAAGAAACTTGATAGAAAAAAGGTAGAAAGAAAAGAAGAGAAAAAGTTTTTTAATATATGAAATAAAATAAAACTGTTCTTTCTGTATCCAATAATAACAATAAAAAAACAAAACAAAACAAACCCAAATTTTTAAAAACTCAGTGGACTCTAGATTCTGTTTCCCTGTAGAACTGAAGCTTTGCAGCACTCTCTGATCAATAGACTTGGTGTGGGTGAGGGGTCTGTTCCTGTCTTCTGTGGGCTGTGCGGGAGGGGCCTGCTGCTCTGATTCTCAGGTGGAATTGCCATAGTACAGATGTGCCTGCAAGGTGCAGGGGGCCAGGGCTTGGTGTAGCTGCTCTGTTTTCCACTTGGTGGCACTGTGCAGCTCACTGAGGTGAGGTGCTAGGAGACAATGGCTTTGCCCTATTCTCTTGTCTCTGGAGCAGGAATTTGAGGGCCACCCCTCCTCAGTAAGCCCTCAATATGTGCAGACAATGACCCCTCCTATGTCCCTTATTTCTGTCAGATCCCCACCTTCACCCTGGGTCCAAACTGTCTGCCTACCAAATGGCACAGGTCTGTGTTTGATCTCACCCACATCTGTGTTTGAAAACCCCACATTACAAGGACCCCCACAGCATGGGCCGACACTGATCCTCTGGGGTCACTCTCCCTGTACTGTGCCCAGTGCCACCTTGTCCCTGAAGACAGTGGGAAGTCTGTGCAGCAGTTCACAGTTTATGGTAAATGACAACACACAGCCTGCACCAGGGACTGCTGCCCTCAGACAGCAGCATTGTTCTTATACTGATGAGCTGGGCAGCTTGATGAGCCCGCAGGGTCCTTTGCCCACAGACAGGCCCTATCACTTCTACCAAATGCACTCCTAGCAGGGAAAGAACTACTCCCCATAGGACCCTGGAGAGCCTCAGACTGCCCAGTACTGGGGCTCCACCCTGGTCTTCCACAGGAGCACCATTCGGTTCCCCAGGAGCAAACCTGGCAATGCTCAGACCTCTGAAGATTCAGACTCTGCACTCAACTGCATATAGAAATTTGGTGGGATTGTAAACCTTACCTTTTTTCCCCCATCAGTGGTTTTAGGGAATTTTTTTCTTGTGCATTCCCCTGCACATGTTTTCACTTTTTTTTTTTTTTTTAAGTGCTTTCTCTCTCTCTCCTCCTCCTCCCTGGCCATTTCCTCCCCTGGACAGCAACCCTGAATCTCTTCCACAAATCAACTCTCTGCAGTTCCTACCTTCCACATGTCATTTTTCCAGTTTGTAGACATACACCTATGTTCTCTAAGGCTTCTAGTCAATTTCTTGGGTGTTCAGAATGATTTGATATTTATCTAGCTGTGTTTGAGGGAGGAGAAAAGCTCAGGCTCACCGTTCTCCTCCACCATCTTATCACTCTCTAAGTTTCATAACTTCTTTATATATTTTAGTTATTAATCCTTTACCAGATAACATGTAAATACCTTACCCCATTCTGTAGTTGCTTTTTAGTTCTGTTGATTGATTCCTTCACTGTGCAGAAGCTTCTTATTTTAATGAAGTTCCAATAGTTTGTTTTTGCTTTTCCTCTCCTCATATCAGGACACTTTTCTATAAAGAAGTTACTATGGGAAATGTCAGTGAGGCTTTTGCCTGTGTTCTCCTCTAGGATTTGAATGGTTTCCTGCCTCACATGTAGGTTTTTCATCCATTTTGTGTTTGTTTTTGTGTATGGTGTAAGAAAGTGGTCCAGTTTCATTCTTTTGCATGTTGTTGTCCAGTTTCCCAACACAATTTGTTGGGGGAAAAGAAATAATTGTCTTTTTTCCATTGGTTATTTTTCCCTGCTTTGTCAAAGATTAATTGACTGTTGGGTTGTAGATTCATTTGTGGGTTTTCTATTCTGGTCCATTGATCTGTCTATTTGTGTACCAGCACCATTCTGTTTTGATCACCACAGTTTTGTAATAGGTTTGAAGTCTGGAACTGTGATGATTCCAGTTTTACTTTTTAAGATTTTATTTATTTATTTATTTGACAGACACAGATCACAAGTAGGCAGAGAGGCAGGCAGAGAGAGAGGAGGAAACAGGATCCCTGCTGAGCAGAGAGCCCAAGGCAGGGCTCGATCCCAGGATCCTGGGATCACGACCTGAGCTGAAGGCAAAGGCTTTAACCCACTGAGCCACCCAGGCACCCCTTCTCCTTTTTTTTTTTTTAGATTTTTTATTTATTTATTTGACAAACAGAGATCACAAGTAGGCAGAGAGGCAGACAGAGAGAGAGAGAGAGAGGAGGAAGCAGGCTCCCAGCTGAGCAGAGAGCTGGATGTGGGGCTCAATTCCAGGACCCTGGGATCCTGACCTGAGCTGAAGGCAGAGGCTTTAACCCACTGAGCCATCCAGGTGCCCTCACCTTTACTTTTCTTTTTCGAGATTGCTTTGGCTATTGAGACTCTTTTCTGTTTCCACACAAATTTTAGGATTACTTATTCTAGTTCTATGAAAAATGCTGGTGGTATTTTGATAAGACTGCATTAAATGTGTAGATTGCTTTGGGTAGTATAAACATTTTAAAAACATTTGTTCTTCCAATCCCTGAGCATGGAATGTCATTCCATTTGTTAATGTCATCTTCAGTTTCTTTCAACAGTGTTTATAGTTTTCAGAGAAAAGGTCTATTTCCTCTTTGGTTAGTTTTATTCCTAGGTATCTTAATTGTTTTTGGTGTAATTGTAAATGGGATTGAATCTTTAATTTCTTTTTCTGCTGCTACATTATTGATATATAGAAATGCAACAGATTTATCTATGTTAATTTTCTATCCTTTGAATTTGTTTATCGGTTCTAGTAATATTTTGGTGGAGTCTTTCCAGTTTTCTAGATATAGTATCATCTCATCTGCAAATATTGGAAGTTTGACATCTTCCTTGCTGATTTGGATGACTTATTTATTTTTGTTGTCTAATTGCTCTGGTGAGGACTTCTATTACTATGTCAAATAACAGCACTAAGATGGCAGACATCCTTATTCCTAACCATAGAGGAAAAACTTACAGCTTTTCTCCACTGAGGATGATATTAGCTGTGGAATTTTCATATATGGGTTTTATCATGTTGAGATATGTTCCCTCTAAACCTACTTTGTTGAGGGTTTTTATCTTGAATCAATGTTGTACTTTGTCAAATGCTTTTTCTGCATCTACTGAAATGATCATACAGCTCTTTTTTTCTTCAGATTTTTACTTAAATTCTAGTTAGTTAACATACAGTGCAGTATTGTTTCAGGAGTAGAATTGAGTGATTCATCACTTACGTATAACACCCAGCGCTCAACACAGTAGTGCCCTCCTGACTACCCATCACCCATCTAGCCCATCCCCCTCCCACCTTCCTCAAACAGCCCTCAGTTTGTTCTCTATCTTTAGGAGTCTCTTATGGTTTGTTTCCCTCTCTCTTTTTTTCCCCCCTTTCCCATATGTTTATGCATATTATTTCTTAAATTCCACATATGAGTGACATCATATGGTATTGGTCTTGCTCTAACTTATTTCACTTTGCATAATACCCTCTAGTTCCATCCATATTACTACAAATGGAAAGATTTCATTCTTTTTGAGGCTAAATAATATTCATTCCACCATGTATATACACCACATCTTCTTTATCCATTCATCAGTTGAAGGACATTTCAGCCCTTCCGTAGTTTAGCTATTGTAGATAATATGGCTATGAACATCAGGGTAAATCACCCCTTTGAATCTATATTTTTGTATCCTTTGGGTAAATACTTAGTAGTGCAATTGCTAGATCATAGGGTAGCTCTCTTTTAACTTTTGAGGAACCTCCATACTGTTTTCCAGAGTGGCTGTAGCATTCCATATTCCCACCAACGGTGCAAGAGAATTCCCTTCCTCTGCATCCTCACCAATATCTGTTGTTTCCTGTGTTGTTAATTTTAGCCTTTCTGACTAGTGTGAAGTGATACTTCACTGTGATCATATGGTTCTTATCCTTTCTTTAATGAATGTGGTGTATCATTGATTTGCAAATATTAAATTGCCCTTGAAGACCAGGAATAAATCCTACTTGATCACAGTGAACAATTTTTTTTAAAGTATTGTTGGATTTGGTTTGCTAGAATTTTATTGAGAATTTTTGCATCCATGTTCATCAGGGATATTGGCCTGTAGTTCTCTTTTTTTGTGGAGTCTTTATCTGATTTTGGTATTAGGGTAATGCTGGCTTCGTAGAATGAATTTGAAAGTTTACCTTATCTTTCTTTCTTTCTTTCTTTCTTTTTTTTTTTTTTTTTGAATGATTTGACAGGAATAGGCTTTAATTTTTAATTTGTCCTAAATGTTTGGCAGAATTGGTCTGTGAAGCCATCTCGCCTTGGATTTTTGCTTTTGGGGGTCCTTTTTTAAGTATTGATTCAATTTCTTTGCTGATTATCAATCTGTTCAAGTTTTCTATTACTTTCTGTTTCAGTTTTGATCGTTTCTAAGAACTTATCAGTTTCTTAGAGGTGGTACAATTTGTTGGCATATAGTTTTTCATAATATTCTCATAACTATATTTTTGCGGTGTTGGTTTTTATTTCTGTTCTCTCATATGTCATTTTATTTATTTGGGTACACTCCTGGTCTCACTGATCTCTTCTATTGTTTTTGTAGTTTCTATATCATTTATTTCTGCTTTAATCTTTATTATTTCCTTCATCCTCTTGGCTTTAGGCTTCATTTGGCTTTTTAGCTCCTTTAGGTTTGAGTTTAGGTTGTTTATTTGAGATTTTCTTCTTCAGTAAGGTTGTATTGCTCTGAGAATTGCTTTTGCTTGACCCCAAAGATTTTGGACCCTGTGTTTTCATGTTCATGTTTCCATGTATTTTTTTATTTGTTGTTTGATTTTCTAGTTGACCCAATTTAGTCACATGTTATTTGACCTCCATGTATTTGTGGTCTTTCCAGACTTTTCTTGTGGTTGGTTCTTGCTTCATAATGTTGTGGTCAGAAAAGATGCATGGTATTATTTCAGTCTTTTTGTGTTTGTTGAGGCCTGAATTGTAACCTAATATGTGATCTGTTTTGGATATTATCCCACGTAACCTTGAAAAGAATGTGTTTTAGGATGGAATATTCTGAGTATATTTGTCAAGTCCAGTGTGTCATTTAAAGCTGTTGCTTCCTTGTTGATGTTCTGTTTAGGTGATCTGTCCGCTGATGTAAGTGAGGTATTTAAGTCCCCTACTGTTACTGTATTACTATCAATGGGTTCCTTTATATTTGTTATTAAATGTTTTATATATTTGGTTGCTCCCATGTTGGGTGCATAAATATTTACAGTTCTTGGATCTTGTTGGACTGTCCCCTTTATTATGATACCATTTCCTTCTTTGTCTTTTGTTAGTCTGTTTTAAAGTCTAGTTTGTCTGATATAAGTATTGCTACTCCAGCTTTCTTTTGACATCCATTTTTGTGATAAATGTTTCTGCATCTCCTCACTTTCAATGTGCAGGTATCTTCATATCTCATTTGTTTGTTTTGGTTTTTGTTTTGTTTTCTTATCCATCTGACACCCTGTGTATTTTGAGTGTTTAGTCCATTTACATTCAAAGTAATTTTTGATAGATATGCATTTATTGCCATTTTATTACTTGTTTTATCATTGTTTCTGGAGATTTCTCTGATCCTTTCTTGTCTTTGTCACTTTTGGTCTTTCCTTTCCACCCAAGGAGTAGTAGCCTTTAATGTTTCTTAAAGGGCTGTTTAGTAGTCATGAACTCCTTTAATTTTTGTTTGTCCATAAATTCCTTATGTCTCCTTTTACTCTGAATGATGTCTTTCCTGGAGAGAGGACATACTGAATGATATCCTTCCTGGATAATTTCTGGCTGCAGATTTTATCCATTCAGCACTTTGAATATATCATGCCAGTCCCTTCTGACTTAGGAACTATCTGTTGAAAAATCTCCAGCTAGCCTTATGGGTCGTCCCTAATAAATTAAGGACTTCTTTTGCCTTACTGTTTTTAAGATTTTTTAAAATTTTATTTTATTTTTTCAGTGATCCAAGATTCATTGTTTATGCACCACAGCCAGTGCTCCATGCAATACATGCCTTCCATAATACCCATCACCAGGCTCACTCATTCTCCCCCCCAACCCCTCCCTTTCAAAACCCTCAGTTTGTATTAGTATATTTTGCAAATTTAATTGCAATATGTCTTGGTGTTGGCCTGCTTTTGTTTTCACACTATCTACCCCTCAGTTGGCCTACCTTCTCTCCGGGAGCGGGGCAGTGTTCTCCAGGCTCTACCCTAGCCAAGCCCACTGACCTACAGGCAGGACAGTGGGCAGAGCAGGAGGCTGTCCTTAGAGGGTAGTGGTAAGTAGACATCATGAACTTCTCTTGAAGGTGTTGCTGATGTAGAGGTATAGGAAGATTTGAGGCTTGAGAACAAAGAGGGGGCCAGCCTCAGACTGGGGGACCAGTACCAACCATTCCTTGCCTTTGAGCCACCTGTGTCACCAAAAGGAGCTGCTGGAACAAGAACCTGAGCAGGGCCTGGCAGATGACAACCAGCCCAAGGCAGTTGTAGAGCTGCCAACTGGAGAACTCCAGCCAGGCAACACAGCTGCTGCTGCCTGTACCCAGTGCCACCAGCTCACAGATCTTCTTGACATGGCCACTGGTGCCTGTGGCCTCTTTCTCTGGGATGACTGCAGCCACAGTAACCTTACAGACTTGGTATGGTGAGGTCTTGTCCACCAAACAGGCAAAGCTGGTGCTGACCACAGCCACACAGTGCTGCTCATGGGTTAGGATGTTCTCTACACTCAGAAGAGCAAGTGGAGGCTTGCTGGAGGTTTAGGGGGACTCTGGGCCTATTCTGGACTTTGGGGAAATATTATCCTTGTGCATTCTCTTTTGTGCACCTCTCTCTTTCTCTTTCTCTATCACCTTTCTCCATGACCATGACTCACTCCCCTCAGCAGCACCTATGATCAGTTCTCCCCTAAACCACATTTCCACACTTCCTACCTTCCCGGTGTGGCCTCGTCTCTCCCTTTAATTGTGGAGTTTGTTCTGTCAGTCTTCAAGTAGATTTATGGGGTTTTAGGATGATTTGATAGTCACCTAGTTGCATTTTAGGTATGCAACTAGTCTAAGATCCTCCTGTTCTGCTGGCATCTTTTTCTCCTCTCCCAACTCTTAATTGAGCTATTAACTATCTCATATAAATTTAACTTTTGAGGGACTATACAGTGACTGTTGTGTTGTTTTATATATAATTAAGGCTACCTAGAGGTTTCTGGAGTAGAATTGTAAATTCTTAGCTTAATTTTCCATAATACATGGAATGAATGTGATAAAAAAGAAGTTATCCTCCTGTATTTTCCTTTTCCTTTTATGCCTTTGTTCTGTGTCAGCCTCAGCCTATTGATAGTGATGGTATTGGCTTGGAATGCCTAAGGCACTCACCTGGGTCCCCAGTACTTATGGCAAGTCCCCACAGACATTTCCCCAACTAGAGTCAATACTGTGGCTGGCCTGGCTCTTGTGGTTCTTATTATTATTGGAAGAAGCCTCTCAGCAACAACAATCAGGGGGCTTTGAAAAAAGAAATTTGTTACAGATCCTAGAAGGTATATGGCATGCCCAAGAGCCATCAAGCAAGGTGTCAGAAAGAGAGTGAAGACCTGGGGTTCTGCTTTTATTGAGGTTGAGGGTAGAGTACCTAGGGCTTCTTGGGTTTATGCTTTACCCACAAATGTAAAAATATAAGAGCAGGAATTGGGGCACAGGAAGGGAAATAACAGGGTCCCTCAGGTGGCCAATTATCTTAGTTGCTCAGAACTTTCTAATAGGGAAACTCATAGATGGGATGGACAGCCTGGTTCTTTATCTAGTTGTTTGACCAGTAACTGTATCATACAGCTGGCAATATGTTTATTCAAGATAGATGTCTTCGAAATGTATGCCTCAGCAATCAAAATCTGAATTTCAGGCACTTACACTGCAAAAACCCTGTTGAATCTCCTTCCAGAATATATCTAGAATATTTTCATTTTTGCCATCCCCATAGCCCTGATGCAAGCCTGCCTCATTTCTCACCTGTAGAATTGCAGTGGCCCTAGCCAGTTTTAATTCCTTAGAGCTACTCTAACTTAGTAGCCAGGGTTAGCATGTTATATGTCATCCCTCCTGGGTTCAGAATCCTGCATTACCTCAGTTAGTGCCAAAGCTTGTATGATCCGGACCTGCTCTTCTTCCTCATGCTGCTTACTTTTCTCACCTCCTTGTTCTTCTGATGTTCACCTCCTCATTCACCTCCCTGCTCACCACGCTCCAGCCCCAGATGGTCTTTTCACCCTCTTTGAGCACCAGTCTTCCACTCAAAGCCTTTGCACTTACTGTTGCTTCTTCCTGCATGGTTCTTTCCCCCACACATCCAGAGGGTTCCTCTTTCCCTTTCCTCAGGCGATTACTCCAAAGTCTCCTCCTCACTGGAGACTTACTGAAAGTCACCCTGTTGAAATTGCTCACTCCCATCCCTACAGCTTTTAATATGCCCACCCCTATTTTTCTGACCTTATACACTACATATTATAGTTGTTGTACCACCCATGTAAACTCTTAGCCAGAATGAAAGTTCCATAAAGGGAGTGGAATTTTTCCACTACTCTATTCCCAGCTCCTAGAACAGTGCCTGCCACATTACACTGGAAAATATCAGTTAGGTTGGCTGTTAAATGCACACAAAGATGGAGGGATGAACAAATGGAAATAAAATTCAATTTAATTAGTAGTTACACCAGAATGACCACAAGATGGAGACATTCTTTAATACAAATTTATGCCCACTTTCCCTCCTGTTTCCTTTCCCACCCACCCCACCCATCCCATAGTATTTTGGTGCCTCTTACCTACCTACACACGTGCCTGAGTTTCACTGTAGCTATTCATGTGGGGCGGGGGGGTGGGTGTGTGGGTGTGTTTGCGTGCACACATGCATGCTCTTTTGGATTTTGTGTCCCTTCTTGGCAATTTGGGTACTCTGTCTGTCTACATAGTCTCTGTTTGTGGGATGGAAGAAACAAGTTAGAACTGAAAGAGGTACCTCATTTTTTTGGTTTGTTTAACCTACTGAATTTTTTTATTTCTTTAATAGATAAAATTTTGTGCGTTTTAAGAGGATAAATAGCATATTTACATTTTATATTCATGTATTATTTTTATGAAGTTAAATTGGTTTGCTTTTGCCTTCTGTGTCTTGTACAAAGTGCTGAGGCAGTGGGTCTGAATGAAATAACAGTACAAATCCAAAGCTGTGATTTTTCTTTTGGACCAAATTAGTTCCTTGTCATGTGGTTTCTTCTTTTTTTTTTTTCAAATATTTTGTTTATTTATTTGACAGACAGAGATCACAAGTAGGCAGAGAGAGAGGAGGAAACAGGCTCCCTGCTGAGCAGAGAGCCTGATGCGGGGCTCAATCCCAGGATTCTGGGATCATGACCTGAGCCAAAGGCAGAGGCTTTAACCCACTGAGCCACCCAGGTGCCCCATGTGGTTTCTTCTTAAGAGGTGGCCAAGGCTTTATTGGGGGAAAATTCTTTCCTTCCACACTCAGACAGCACCTGAGGAGCCCAAGTCTCACTGGCTTTTCCGCCTTAAAGCTGAGTGAATGGCACATGTGCAATGGGTCTGCTACCATTTATTCAAAGCCTATTTGATATTTCCTTACTTGGAATGAAACCCTATGAATTACATTTCACTAGTTCTACCTGACTCTAAGTCTGTTTGGTACCTTTTATTTTATTTTATTTTATTTTATTTTGTAATTTTATTTCTATTTCAATTGCAGTTAGTTGACATACAGGCTAATACTAGTTTCAGGAATAGAATTTAGTGATCCATCGCTTACATACAACACTCAGTGCTCATCATAACAGGTGCCCCCCTTAATACCCACGACCAGGCTCACCCATCCCCCAACCCGCCTCGCCTTCAAATCCCTCCAGGTTTGTTTCTCAGAGTCCACAGTTTCTTATGGTTCATCTCCCCCTCCAATTTCCCCCAACTCCCTTCTCCTCTCCATCTCCCCATGTCCTCCATGTTATTCCTTATGCTCCACAAATAAGCGAAACCATATGATAATTGACTCTCTCTGCTTGACTTATTTCACTCAGCATAATCTCCTCCAGTCCTGTCCATGTTGATAAAAAAGTTGGGTATTCATCCTTTCTGATGGCTGCATAATATTCCATTGTATATACGAACCATATCTTCTTTATCCATTCGTGTGTTGAAGGGCATCTTGGCTCTTTCCACAGTTTGGTGACCATGGCTATTGCTGCTATGAACATTGGGATACAGATGGTCCTTCTTTTCACTACATCTGTATCTTTGGGGTAAATACCCAGTAGTGCAATTGCAAGGTCATAGGAAGCTCTATTTTTAATTTCTTAAGGAATCTCTACACTGTTTTCCAAAGTGGCTGCACCAACTTGCATTCCCACCAACAGTGGAAGAGGGTTCCCCTTTCTCCACATCCTCTCCAACATACATTGTTTACTGTCTTGCTAATTTTGGCCATTCTAACTGGTGTAAACTGGTATCTCAATGTGGTTTTGATTTGAATCTCCCTGATGGCTAGTGATGATGAATATTTTTTCAT
Organism: Enhydra lutris kenyoni; assembly: GCF_002288905.1. Classification (NCBI taxonomy): domain Eukaryota; kingdom Metazoa; phylum Chordata; class Mammalia; order Carnivora; family Mustelidae; genus Enhydra; species Enhydra lutris. Next base: position 1,378,398 of record NW_019154196.1, read on the forward strand.
GTGTCTGTTAGCCATTTGTATGTCTTCATTGGGGAAGTGGCTGTTCATGTCTTCTGCCCGTTTTTGGAGGTGATCACATCTCTGCACCTCCTACCTTTCATGATGTGGCCTCTTCTCTCCCTCTAGTTGTGCAGTTTCTTCTGTTAGTCCTCAGATTAATTTCTTGGATGTTCAGAATGATTTTTATATTTATTGAGCTGTGTTTGAGGAAAAAGTCAAGCCCAGGGTCCTCTTATTCTGCCATCTCACTACCTCTCCCTATTTGGTATCTTGAGGAAGGGGACAAATCTGTTCTTTCAGGGGCCCCTGACCTCATGGGGGCTCCCTCCTGAGATGGAGAAGCTGCTCCCAAGCCCCATATTCTTGTCCCTAGAAGTGATCAGTTGGCTGCCACAGCCATGACTGCAGTGCTCTCTTGGAGACATGATTGTTGGCACCCATATTGCTTTTTCCAGCTGAGAAAGAAATTCAGCGGAAGATTAGCAAGACTTGGAAATAATTAGACGAAAAATGAAATGAAAATTGGGGGAAAATAAATGAGAAAATAATGTGTATAGAGAAGAAGGATGCAGAGGAAAAAAAGAGTAATGGATTATATCTATTGGGCATATACTGTGTACTGACACTGTGCCAACCACTTCCTACTGGAACAATAGCTGAAAAGATTTTCTCAATACCTTAACTCACTACTCTAGAACCCTTTGCTATAGGTTGAATTGCATCCTGCCAAAATTCATATGTTAAAGTACTGGTCTCCAATACCTCAGAATATTACTGTATTTGGAGATGTAGTTTTAGGATGAATTCACTAGGGCGGGCCCTAATCCACTCTGACTGATAAAAGAGAAGGAGAGTGGGGATATAGACACTGCCTACTCTGTCTGAATAGTTATAACCAGATACACACAAGTGGTGGCTTATAAAAGATAGAAATTTATTTCTCACCATTCTGGAGCCTGTAAGTACAAGACCAAGAGATGAGAAGTTTCAATGTCTAGTGAGGATTCTCTTCCAGGTTCATAGTGATCTTGCTGTGTCTTCACACCATGGAAGAGGCAGGGGAGCTCTCTGGGCCTCTTTTATAAGGGCACTAATGCCATTCATGAGGGCTGTATCCTTTAAAAGTCCCCACTTCCAGGGCCGGCTCCCGGCAAGCGGCGGAGCAATGGAACACAAAATCAGGACATTTAAAAGTCTGTTCTGCTGAGGGACATCGCTCCAGAGGCTTAACTGGGGTGAAGCCCACGCAGAGTCAGCATGGCCTCAGGTCCCGCAGGGTCACAGAAGGATCGGGGGTGTCTGAGTGTCGCAGAGCTTACAGGTATTAGAACGGGGAAGCCAGCTACAGACACAGAGCCGAGGAGTAAGCTCTAAGCTCGGGGTTACCTTGAACCGGTCGCAGGCTCGGTCAGCTCGGAGCGCGGCCGGAGGCCAGGGTGACGGGAGTAATTGGGCGCTGTTCTCTGAGGGCGCACTGAGGAGTGGGGCCCCGGGCTCTCGGCTCCTCCGGGCCGGAGACTGAGAGACCGCCATCTTCATTCCCGCCCTCCGGAATTCTACGGAAAGCGCTCAGGGAACAAAAGCTTCCAAAAGCAAACCCTGGCGGATTACTCAGACCAGCCCCGGGTAAGGGCGGTGTAACGCCGCCTGGGGCAAAGACACTTGAGAATCACTACAACAGGCCCCTCCCCCAGAAGAGCAACAAGAAACCCAGCCAGGACGCAGTTCACCTACCAAGGAGTGCAGTTTCAATACCAAGGAGAGCAGCGGAATTCCAGAGGAGGAGAAAGCAAAGCACGGAACTCATGGCTTTCTCCCCATGATTCCTTAGCCTTGCAGTTAATTTAATTTCTTTTCTTTTTCAATTTTTTTTTCTCTTCTTCTGCTAAATTTTTTTAACTTTTACCCTTTTCTTTTTTAACGTTTTTTAACTAGATTATCTAATATATATATTTTTTTCCTTTTATATTTTTTCTTTATTGGTTTTCTTTTTTTAATTGTTTCTTTCTTTTTTTTTTTTTCTTTCTGAACCTTTTTATCCCCTTTCTCCCCCCTCACGATTTGAGATCTCTTCTGATTTGGCTAAAGCATATTCTCCTGGAGTTGTTGCCATGCTTTTAGTATTTTACTTGCTCCATATACTCTGGACAAAATGACAAGGCGGAAAAATTCACCACAAAAAGAAGAACAAGAGGCAGTACCAAAGGCTAGGGACCTAATCAATACAGACATTGGTAATATGTCAGATCCAGAGTTCAGAATGACAATTCTCAAGGTTCTAGCCGGGCTCGAAAAAGGCATGGAAGATATTAGAGAAACCCTCTCGGGAGATATAAAAGCCCTTTCTGGAGAAATAAAAGAACTAAAATCTAACCAAATTGAAATAAAAAAAGCTATTAATGAGGTGCAATCAAAAATGGAGGCTCTCACTGCTAGGATAAATGAGGCAGAAGAAAGAATTAGCGATATAGAAGACCAAATGACAAAGAATAAAGAAGCTGAGCAAAAGAGGGACAAACAGCTACTGGACCACGAGGGGAGAATTCGAGAGATAAGTGACACCATAAGACGAAACAACATTAGAATAATTGGGATTCCAGAAGAAGAAGAAAGAGAGAGGGGAGCAGAAGGTATATTGGAGAGAATTATTGGAGAGAATTTCCCCAATATGGCAAAGGGAACAAGCATCAAAATCCAGGAGGTTCAGAGAACCCCCCTCAAAATCAATAAGAACAGGTCCACACCCCGTCACCTAATAGTAAAATTTACAAGTCTTAGTGACAAAGAGAAGATCCTGAAAGCAGCCCGGGAAAAGAAGTCTGTAACATACAATGGTAAAAATATTAGATTGGCAGCAGACTTATCCACAGAGACCTGGCAGACCAGAAAGAGCTGGCATGATATATTCAGAGTACTAAATGAGGAAAATATGCAGCCAAGAATACTATATCCAGCTAGGCTATCATTGAAAATAGAAGGAGAGATTAAAAGCTTCCAGGACAAACAAAAACTGAAAGAATTTGCAAACACCAAACCAGCTCTACAGGAAATATTGAAAGGGGTCCTCTAAGCAAAGAGAGAGCCTAAAAGTAGTAGATCAGAAAGAAACAGAGACAATATACAATAACAGTCACCATACAGGCAATACAATGGCATTAAATTCATATCTCTCAATAGTTACCCTGAATGTTAATGGGCTAAATGCACCAATCAAAAGACACAGGGTATCAGAATGGATAAAAAAAACAAAACCCATCTATATGTTGCCTACAAGAAACTCATCTTAAACCCGAAGACACCTCCAGATTTAAAGTGAGGGGGTGGAAAAGAATTTACCATGCTAATGGACATCAGAAGAAAGCAGGAGTGGCAATCCTTATGTCAGATCAATTAGATTTTAAGCCAAAGACTATAATAAGAGATGAGGAAGGACACTATATCATACTCAAAGGAACTGTCCAACAAGAAGATCTAACAATTTTAAATATCTATGCCCCTAACGTGGGAGCAGCGAACTATATAAACCAATTAATAACAAAATCAAAGAAACACATCGACAATAATACAATAATCGTAGGGGACTTTAACACTCCCCTCACTGAAATGGACAGATCATCCAAGCAAAAGATCAACAAGGAAATCAAGGCCTTAAATGACACACTGGACCAGATGGACGTCACAGATATATTCAGAACATTTCATCCCAAAGCAACAGAATTCACATTCTTCTCTGGTGCACATGGAACATTCTCCAAATAGGTCACATCCTCGGTCCTAAATCAGGTCTCAACCGGTATCAAAAGATTGGGATCATTCCCTGCATATTTTCAGACCACAATGCTCTGAAGCTAGAACTCAATCACAAGAGGAAATTTAGAAAGAACCCAAATACATGGAGACTAAACAGCATCCTTCTAAAGAATGAATGCGTCAACCACGAAATTAAAGAAGAATTGAAAAAATTCATGGAAACAAATGATAATGAAAACACAATGGTTCAAAATCTGTGGGACACAACAAAGGCAGTCCTGAGAGGAAAATATATAGCAGTACAAGCCTTTCTCAAGAAACAAGAAAGGTCTCAGGTACATAACCTAACCCTACAACTAAAAGAGCTGGAGAAAGAGCAAGAAAGAAACCCTAAACCCAGCAGGAGAAGAGAAATCATAAAGATCAGAGCAGAAATCAATGAAATAGAAACCAAAAAAACAATAGAACAAATCAACGAAACTAGGAGCTGGTTCTTTGAAAGAATTAATAAGATTGATAAACCCCTGGCCAGACTTATCAAAAAGAAAAGAGAAAGGACCCAAATAAATAAAATCATGAATGAAAGAGGAGAGATCACAACCAACACCAAAGAAATGCAAACAATTTTAAGAACATATTATGAACAACTCTATGCCAACAAATTTGACAATCTGGAAGAAATGGATGCATTCCTAGAGACATATAAACTACCACAACTGAACCAGGAAGAAATAGAAAGCCTGAACAGACCCATAACCAGTAAGGAGATTGAAACAGTCATCAAAAATCTCCAAACAAACAAAAGCCCAGGGCCAGACGGCTTCCTTGGGGAATTCTACCAAACATTTAAAGAAGAACTAATTCCTATTCTCCTGAAACTGTTCCAAAAAATAGCAATGGAAGGAAAACTTCCAAACTCATTTTATGAGGCCAGCATCACCTTGATCCCAAAACCAGACAAGGATCCCATCAAAAAAGAGAACTACAGACCAATATCCTTGATGAACACAGATGCAAAAATTCTCACCAAAATACTAGCCAATAGGATTCAACAGTACATTAAAAGGATTATTCACCACGACCAAGTGGGATTTATTCCAGGGCTGCAAGGTTGGTTCAACATCCGCAAATCAATCAGTGTGATACAATACATTAATAAAAGAAAGAACAAGAACCGTATGATACTCTCCATAGATGCTGAAAAAGCATTTGACAAAGTACAGCATCCCTTCCTGATCAAAACTCTTCAAAGTGTAGGGATAGAGGGCACATACCTCAATATTATAAAGCCATCTATGACAAACCCACCGCAAATATCATTCTCAATGGAGAACAACTGAAAGCTTTTCCGCTAAGGTCAGGAACACAGCAGGGATGTCCGTTATCACCACTGCTATTCAACATAGTACTAGAAGTCCTAGCCTCAGCAATCAGACAACAAAAGGAAATTAAAGGCATCCAAATCGGCAAAGAAGAAGTCAAACTATCACTCTTTGCAGATGATATGATACTATATGTGGAAAACCCAAAAGACTCCACTCCAAAACTGCTAGAACGTGTCCAGGAATTCAGTAAAGCATCAGGATATAAAATTAATGCACAGAAATCAGTTGCATTTCTCTACACCAACAACAAGACAGAAGAAAGAGAAATTAAGGAGTCAATCCCATTTACAATTGCACCCAAAACTATAAGATACCTAGGAATAAACCTAACCAAAGAGGCTAAGAATCTATACCCAGAAAACTATAAAGTACTCATGAAAGAAATTGAGGAAGACACAAAGAAATGGAAAAATGTTCCATGCTCCTGGATTGGAAGAATAAACATTGTGAAAATGTCTATGCTACCTAAAGCAATCTACACATATAATGCAATTCCTATCAAAGTACCACCCATTTTTTTTTTTCAAAGAAATGGAACAAACAATCCTAAAATTTATATGGAACCAGAAAAGACCTCGAATAGCCAAAGGAATATTGAAAAAGAAAGCCAAAGTTGGTGGCATCACAATTCCGGACTTCAAGCTCTATTACAAAGCTGTCATCATCAAGACAGCATGGTACTGGCACAAAAACAGACACATAGATCAATGGAACAGAATAGAGAGCCCAGAAATAGACCCTCAACTCTATGGTCAACTAATCTTCGACAAAACAGGAAAGAATGTCCAATGGAAAAAAGACAGCCTCTTCAACAAATGGTGTTGGGAAAATTGGACAGCCACATGCAGAAAAATGAAATTGGATCATTTCCTTACACCACACATGAAAATAGACTCAAAATGGATGAAGGACCTCAGTGTGAGAAAGGAATCCATCAAAATCCTTGAGGAGAACACAGGCAGCAACCTCTTCGACCTCAGCCGCAGCAACATCTTCCTAGGAACATCGCCAAAGGCAAGGGAAGCAAGGGCAAAAATGAACTATTGGGATTTTATCAAGATCAAAAGCTTTTGCACAGCAAAGGAAACAGTTAACAAAACCAAAAGACAACTGACAGAATGGGAGAAGGTATTTGCAAATGATATATCAGATAAAGGGCTAGTGTCCAAAATCGATAAAGAACTTAGCAAACTCAACACCCAAAGAACAAATAATCCAATCAAGAAATGGGCAGAGGACATGAACAGACATTTCTGCAAAGAAGACATCCAGATGGCCAACAGACACATGAAAAAGTGCTCCACATCACTCGGCATCAGGGAAATACAAATCAAAACCACAATGAGATACCACCTCACACCAGTCAGAATGGCTAAAATTAACAAGTCAGGAAATGACAGATGCTGGCGAGGATGCGGAGAAAGGGGAACCCTCCTACACTGTTGGTGGGAATGCAAGCTGGTGCAACCACTTTGGAAAACAGCATGGAGGTTCCTCAAAATGTTGAAAATAGAACTACCCTATGACCCAGCAATTGCACTGCTGGGTATTTACCCTAAAGATACAAAAGTAGTGATCCGAAGGGGCACGTGCACCTGAATGTTTATAGCAGCAATGTCTACAATAGCCAAACTATGGAAAGAACCCAGATGTCCATCAACAGACGGATGGATAAAGAAGATGTGGTATATATACACAATGGAATACTATACAGCCATCAGAAGAAATGAAATCTTGCCATTTGAGATGACATGGATGGAACTAGAGGGTATCATGCTTAGTGAAATAAGTCAATCAGAGAAAGACAACTATCATATGATCTCCCTGATATGAGGGAGAGGAGATGCAACATGGGGGGTTAAGTGGGTAGGAGAAGAGTGAATCAAGAAGATGGGATTGGGAGGGAGACAAACCATACGTGACTCTTAATCTCACAAAACAAACTGAGGGTTGATGGGGGGAGGGGGGTTGGGGGGGTGGGGTTATGGACACTGGGGAGGGTATGTGCTATGGTGAGTGCTGTGAAGTGTGTAAACCTGGCGATTCACAGACCTGTACCCCTGGGGATAAAAATATATTATATGTTTATAAAAATAAAATTTAAAAAAAAAAGAAAAGTCCCCACCTCCCAAAACCATTGCTTGGAGATTAGAATTCTGCATATGAATATTGGAGTAGTGTGCACCAAGATCCAATCTATAGCAGACAAATACAGAGAGGAAGGTACCTAGGTCCCAAACTTCCAGCTTCCAAAACTGTGAAAAATTATTTTTTATTGCTTAAGCCACCTTGTTCATGTTACTTGGTTGTGTTAGCTCAAACTAACTAATGTTTCCAGGACTTGGTGATCAGTTGACAGACAGTATGGCACAGAGAGTATAAGGGCACAGACTGGAAATTGACCATTTGGGTTAGAGTCCCTGTCCTGTTGCTGCTTTTTCTCTGTAAAACATATGTGGTGATACAGCAACACTGGCCCACTTGAGCGGATGTGATCTCCTCAGGAGTTGAATCAGCAATGGGCTCCCCATTATTACCCCAAGGGCTTCCTTATGAAAGGCCTTCTATGCAGGATCCATTTTAATTTACTTCTTCTCTGGGGACTTTACTCATTTAACCATTTTTTAGCCTACCGTTTCTCCAATGGGGACTTCACTTGCATACACACTCCTTCCTCAAGCCCTGCCTCAGTTTGCCACCTTTATGTACCAGCATTTACTCTCCCTCCTTTTTCCTCCTTGAACTTTTCCTGCCCCTCTTATTATTTGTGCTTAGAATTCCATGCAGTTACATGCAGTCCTGTCATTGTTCTCAATGGATTAGCTCCTTATTGCTGAGGGGGTGGGGGCACCTGTGTTTTTTACAGTTTACATCACTATGCTGAGCACACAGTGGGAATGTCCATAAAATGTGAGGATAGCCAATGGGTCCCAGGCAGATAAACTCTGCACCGTGCCTCCTCAAAAGCCCAGGGAGGAGAACATAGAGGCAGAGCCCTAAGGAGAAGGTCAGGCCACCATCTGTCTATGAAGATCTCAGGCCCAGACAGGCTTATAGAGTGCTGGGCTCCAGCATGATACAAACAACAGATTGCCTCCCAGAGGGTCATCACTGTGTGTTGGGCATTCTTTTCTTTTATGCAACTTACTATGCCCTGTAAGAAACTGAATTTGGAGAATCAAGAGATCCATCTGAGCAGGCTACAGGGTCTCTCAGTTGTGTTCAGCACCACAAGGATATCATAGTTTGGATCCTGTAAGGGTACTTCCTGGACCCTCTGCTTCTTCACTGGCATCACATGAAGAATGGCTGTGACTGCCCCTGACTTGTGAGGTCACAGCCCTCTGTACTCCCAGTACATGCACTTTCCTCTTCCTTGGCATTTAGAATGAACTTCACAGATCACTTCTGTCTGTATCCTTCATCCCTGGTACATCCAACCTGAGTACATGTCATGTTTCCCAAGTAGGAGAGATTATATTATACCTGGGACTTTACAAACTGTGAGAAAGGAACTTTCAGAGCCTGAATTGTTCCTTTGAAAGCATTCTCCTTGACAATGGCCAGTTACAGATTAACAATAGGAACTGAGAACATAGAAGGAGGTGTGTTCTGGGGCAAGTGTGAGTGTATGGTTGAGTGACAAAAAATGAAATTACAGCAGTTCTTAGAGTTGCTTAGATTTCCTTACCTGCTTCTTGGGGTGAAGAAAGAACCCATTAGAAGAATGAATAAGACTTTTTTAACATGAAGTACTAACAAATGATTATACACACACTTAATGGAAATATCAGCAATTTAATTCTGTAGTATCTGGGGGATGTTGGGGAGGAAAGTCATCTGATGACTCCAACTTCTTCAGGTTTGAAGGATTATAAGCTTGATAGTGCTGGAAACTTGAAAGCAAGACTTTGAGCAAGAAGGGAACAGTCAGGATTGATGAGGTGATGAACATCAGTGGGGGTTTCCATTGCTTTGTTCTATACAGTAAGTACGGATTTTTATGTTATTCAATATAGTTACATTCTTCAAATTGCAGGCTGTTTCAGTAGCACAACCCATGGCAAAAATCATAAATATATAGCCATCTGCCAAAAAAAAAAAAATCCAAGAGTTAGCCTCTCTCATCTGGTCTCCTCTCTTCACCCACTTCCTATCCTATCTGCCTCACTAGGGAAAGAAGAGGGTACACAGAGTGCCCCAGAATCCCCCTCTGTCTTCTATTAAAAAAGCAAAACACAGTTTCCTCTCTATCCCTTAGGGCCCAACATCTCCATTTAGGAGGGATCCCAAAGGGCTCCTTCTATCTCAGATACATGGCTGAGACTGGAGTCCCTGCATCCTGATTAGGGGAGAGATAGTTGGAAGAAAGGAAAAAGCCTGTGATCAGAACTCGTATATCAGCTAAAAAGTCCCTGCAGTACCTGTTGTTTTCTTTGCTTTTTTTCTTTGGGGAAACAAGAGGGAAGCAATGCAGATCTGCTTTGAGATAAAATCCCTTTCCCCCTAGGCTATGAGTTTAGTGGAAGTTATCACTGTGGAACCTCATTACATGTCTGTACTTTCCATGACAATTTGAAGTAGAGAGACTGCCACTTTCAACAGCCTCCCCTGTAGCATCACATTTTCTTCACTCACCTTTGCTCACTATTGCAAGGACCCCTTCACCTTCACAGGGTCTCCCTCAAAATCCCCTCATTAAAAAAAAAAAAAGCATAACTTGCCTCCTACTATGCTCTCTCTCCCACCATTTAAAATCTCCTAAAAACACCACTAATTTCATACAAACTTTTACATGCTGATCAGAAAAGAACTGACAGTGTCAGTCCAATACTAGGTTAATTTCCCAATTTATATCTGAATAATGCATGTGTGTCTTATTACAAATATATACTTTCATCCTCCTCAGGAAAATGGCAAATCCTTCTGCACATTTCAGAATCACATCATGAGAAATTAAGTGCTTAATCATGGGGTTTTGCTAATAGTAATAATGGCAGTGATGATGAAAACCAGAACTGAGGTATCACCCTCTTTGCTGCCAATGACGGAAGGTCCCATTCCAGGAGATCATGATATGACATGTTCCCAAGCCTCAAACTCTGCTCTGGGAAGCAGTTGTGTTCTCTTCTCCTCCCCTCCTTTCTTCTCCCCTCTTCCCTCCTTTCCTGACAGATGGCTCCCCCCATACTTCGGAGGGATAACCAGGACTTGACCCTGTTTCAGCCTTTGCTGTACATGGTAGTTAGCCTCTAGAATGGCCTTCAATAGTTCCCATCTCCTTGTATTAATGTATTTGTGTAGTGTCCTTGTCCTTCTCCTATGTTGTATCAGAGTTGATCTGTGCAACCAACAGGACACAGCAGAAGTGAAGAAATGTCACTTCTGAGATTCAATTACTTTAAAAATGCAGTATCTACTTCCTCCCTCTGCTCCTCCTCTTCTCCCTCTCTCTCTCAGCACTTGCCCTGAGAAGTGCCAGTTAGTGCTCTTCCTTCCTCCCTCCCTCCCTCCTTCCATCTCTCATCTCTATCTATCTCTTTCAATCTCTATCATCACTTGCTCTGGGGGATGTTAGCTGATATGTCCATGAGGACATCCAGGCAGCCCACACAGATACCCATATAGAGAGGAACCAAGCCTGACAGCTTGGTGATCTTGGAATCAGGTCTTCTGCCCAAATGACCACAGGCGCTGCCGACAGCTATATTAAATCTTTAAGGAATTTGAAAATCAGGGCAGGGGGACATGGGGGGGGGGGAATGAAATAAGATGGGACCTGGGAGGGAGACAAAAAAATAAAAGACTCTTAGTCTCAGGAAGCAGACTAGAGTTTGCTGGAGGGCAGGGGGAGAGATGGGGTAGCTGGGTGATGGACATTGGGGAGGGTATGTGCTATGGTGAGTGCTGTGAATTGTGTAAGTCTGATGATTCACAGACCTATACCCCTGAACAAATAAGACATTACATGTTAATAAAAAAAATAAATTAACAAAAAAACTTCAATACTCAACCAGAAGCACTCAACTAAGCCACGCCCAGACTCCTGACCCACAGAAACCATGAAACAATAAGTGTTCGTTGTTTTAAATTGTCAAGTTTTGGAGTAATGATTACACAACAAAGATAACAAACACAGCTATACCCTTTGAGAAAATGAACACCGAAGCCTGTGGAAATATCCATACCTATGCCAATAACTTCCACACACTTTGTCTCTGCACCAGTGCAGTCAAGAAGAATTGGGTCACAGGAAATGTCATACACATTGTAGCAGGCAGGACACTTAATGCCATTGGGTAGTAAGGACTTCTGAGGCACTGAATGAAGAAAGAAAAATTTCATCTTAAAGAGTAAGCCATGAAAGGAGTTTGGAGCATTATTAACCCCCATACAAGATGATGGTTATTCCAGGATTCCTCCACCCAAAACCAAAATTATTTAAAATTAGGGTAGCATGGAGGGTGTGGGGGATGTAGGTATTAAGTGGAAAGATATAACCAAAGGATCTTATAGGAATTTGGTTTATTTGCTTCTTTCATCAACTGACCCTCTCTGCCCTGGCTGGAGAAAAATGCTTAAATGATAGAAGACAATTTATGGTTTTACAAAATACTGTTAAGGAATTTTATGTTTTCATGTTTCACATTTAAGTCTTTAATACACTTTTAGTTCATTTTGGTGTATGATTAAAAAAAAAGTGGTCTGGTTTCATTCTTTTGTACCACTGCCCAGTTTTCCCAATGCATTTTTTTGGAGACTTCTTTTCCCCATGTATATCATTGTCTCTTTTGTCATAGATTAAGTGATCATATAAGTGTGGGTTCACGTCTGGGTTCTCTGTTCTGTTCCATTGATCTACGTGTCTATTTTTGTGTCAGTATCATACTGTTTTGTTCACTGCAGCTTTGTAGTGTGTCTTGAAATCTGGGATTGTGATACTTTGAGCTTTATTCTTTCTCAAGATTGCTTTGGCTACTCAAAGCCTTTTGTAGTACAAATTTTAGTATTTGCTTTAGTTCTGTAGAGAAAATATTGTATTTTGATAGGGATTGTGTATCTACAGATTGCTTTGGGTAGTTGGGACATTTTCACAATATTGGTTTTTCCAGTCCATGAGCAAACATTTGAAGTAATTTCTTTCACATCAGCTATAGACATATTGTTCTTTATGTGTCTCCTTAAGAAAAGGAAATAAAAGCAAAAATAAAATACTGGGACTACACCAAAATATAAAGCTTTTGCATAGGAAAGAAAACCATCAACAAAATAAAAAAGCAACCTATTGAATGAGAGAAGATATTCACAAATTATATATTGAATAAGGGGTTAATATTCAAAATGTATAAAGAACTTACACAACTCAATACTAAACACACACACACACACACACACACACACACACACACACAAATAATCTAATTAAAAATGGGCAGGGGACCTGAATAGACATTGCTCCAAAAAAGATGGCCAAGAGACACATAAAAAGATGCTCAACATCACTAATCATCAGGAAAATACAAATTAGAACTACAATGAAGTGTCACTTTATACCTGTCAGAATGGCTAAAATAAAAAACACAAGAAATAACAAGTATTTGTGAGAATGCAGAGAAAAAGGAAACTTTATGCACTGTTGGTGGGAAGGAAAGTGGTACAGCCAGTGGAAAATAGTATGGACTTTCCTCAAAAAATTAAAAATAGAAATTCTGTGTGATCCAGTAATTTCATTACTAGGTATTTATCCAAAGAAAATGAAAAACAGTAATTTGAAAAGATATATGCACCCCTATGCCTGTTGTAGCACTATTTACAATAGCCAATATATGGAAACAACCCACGTGTCCATGGATTGATGGGTGGATAACGAAAACGTAGTATGTATATATACAAAGGGTTATTACTCAAACATAAAAAAGAATGAGATCTTACCATTTGGAACAACATGGAAGGATCTAGAGCATAAATGCTAAGTGAAATAAGTCAGAGAAAGACAAATACATGATTTCACTCATATGTAGAATTTAAGAAATAAATGAACAAAGGTTAAAATAAAAAGAGAGAGACAAACAAAAAACAGACTCTTAAATAGAATAAACTGGTGGTTGCCAGAGGGTAAATGAGTGGGGGATGGGTGAAATAGGTGAAAGGGATACATTTAACTTGATGAATAGTGAGCAATGTACAGAATTGTTGAATCACTATATTGTACACCTGAAGGTAATATAAACTGTATGTTAATTATAACTCCAATAAAATAAACCATTAAGAGAGTGAGGAATTAAATAGGCAAGGACAAACAACTTTCAACTGGAATGGGAAAGCAAATGATTTAAACCTACAGACTCATAGTAAATCTTGAGAACCCATCTCAAGTGTCAATCAGTCTTCTATGTAAAAAAAGGGTGCTTGTGCCGGTCCCTTCACAGGAAGGAAAGACACTCAATGAGCAAAATCAATAGGCAGCTCAGAAGCCAGACGGCTCATAAGAAGGTACTTAGAAGACAGAGACTTAAGGCAATGGATTGGGATAAAGGATTGGTGGGGAGGGAGAGCAAAGATGTGTTGGTACTCACCTTGGAAGTCCCGTTGGTTGCAGAGCTCATCTTGGCAGCATTGGTGGTTGTACCCAAATGTTTGATTATCGCCCAGTGTTGCTGAGAAGGTCCTTGGGACACACTTGCTGGAAGAACAGCCTCTCTCCTCGACATATTGTAAGAGCTTCCCTACACAGAACCAAACCCCAGAAGGAATTTCCCCTTTGAACCATAGGGAGAGTGATGCCCAAATGGATTGCTGGTATTAAAGGATTCTGTGTTTCAAATCCTTTTGTCTTTAGTCTTTCCACTTAGAAGGGGAGTGTCATACTACAGGACTTGCCCAGCCTTTTTCCCAGTGTCTCCCACCCTACCTCCTCCCACCACCCCATATGCACAGCCCCATTTGGGTAGAATGCTGGGAAAGAAAGCAGGGGTAAAATAGAAGATACACAGGCTCAATAGCAGCCTCCCTCACTCTTAAGCACATTTTCTGTCTGTCCTGAATGACCAACAGCCTGGGGAGGGGCCTCACACAGCATACCTGATGTCCTTAATTCTTGCTTATATCCAAAGCAGCTTTGAGAGGTTTCACACGTTCTTCGCGTGTCAGCACTACATGCCTTAATAGAGCAGCTTGTACATTTATAACTCTCTATGAAAAGGAAATAAAAATTGTTTAAAAAGGGGAACCCCGGGTGGCTCAGTCAGTTAAGCTTCTGTCTTTGGCTTAGGTCGTGATCCCAGGGTCCTGCGAGGGAGTCCCACATCTGGCTACCCCCCTCAGTGGGGGCTCCCCACTCAGTTTCTCCCTCTCCTTCTGCCTGCTGCTCCTCCTGCTTGTTCTCTCTCTCTCTCTCTCTCTCTCTCTCTCTCTGTCTCAAATAAATAAAATCTTTAAAAAATTGTTTCAAAAGTAATTCAGGAATGAAAACCATCAAGAATCATAGTTGATGCTCCCAAAAGCCAAACATCCCTGAGAGTCAAGATACCATGAGACCCACTCTCTGTAGGGCTGAATGGGCCTACTCAGTCCACAATCCCTCCCTGACAACCACATCAGGCCCCAGGAAGTGCTCAGGCCCAGTCCCTTTCAGCTGCCCACTGCCCCAGACACTTGATCAGGGTCCCCAACCCTGCAGAGTTCAGCCCTGCTCTTGAAGCTGGACCTGGTCTCTCCCAAGTAGACATTTGTCTTCTATATTGTCCACCTTACTCTTCCAATTTGGGGGGGAAAAGAGGCCATTTTTTCATTCTTACCTACAATGCTGGAAACCCAGACAGCGAGGACACAGATGGTAAGAAGACTCTTTAAGGTTGAAGATGGAGGCATGGTGGTCCTGCAGAAGGCTTAAGTGAGAGGGGAAGGGTCAGGGCCATGGGGCCCAGGTCTCTTGTCTAGCAACCCAAGTCCTAGACAAGGTTGTCCATTAATTTATTCACTCACTCATTTGGTAAGGTAGAATTAGTCAAACCCTAGTTTTATGCAAGGGGAGAAGGGCCTTCCTTCCTTAGGAAGAATTCGCATAGGGGATTTCTTTTTCACATGGATATGGAAGATCTTGGAGCTCCTTTCAAAGTTGAAATAGAATGATTTGGCCAAGATGCAGAAGTCACTATTCTGGGGAATAGAAAGCAGCTCTCCACATGCTAGAAAGTTCTGAACCTGCCATACTCTCAGGCAAATAGCCTCTTAGCCAAGAACACTCATTTCTTGATTCTGAAGTCACCTTCTCACAAAGCCAGATCCATGGCACTTTGGTTTTCTAAGAAAATGACAGAACCAGGATTTGCTAGACGGATCCTGGCATTCTTTCTAATCTCTAATCAAGGCACCCTTCCAAAATCCCATCCGAATTTTGCTAATTTAGGAAGGAAATCCAAATTCCCTGCCCCAC
This sequence comes from Enhydra lutris kenyoni, assembly GCF_002288905.1. Taxonomy (NCBI): domain Eukaryota; kingdom Metazoa; phylum Chordata; class Mammalia; order Carnivora; family Mustelidae; genus Enhydra; species Enhydra lutris. Next base: position 1,393,968 of record NW_019154196.1, read on the forward strand.
ACCCCACCTACCTTAAAATTTATCCTCCCCAGAGCCTGAGGAAAAGCCTGCAAGATCACTATTTAAAGACTAGGGAGGGGTTGAAGGTCACTGATATTTTCCTTCCTGAAAGCAAGTTTTCAGGAAATGTCAAAACCTAATTTCACACTCTGAATTCCAGGTCTTATTTTCCGTAAGTAACCATGAACTAACCCACAGTCTCAGAGACAAAAACATATATATAATGCCTGTCCAAGAATCACCTCCATCTTAAGTCCAAGTTTCTCCTGCTCAGCCTATGTCCCAACCTCAGAATGACAGATAAAAATCTTGTATGTTGCTTTCTTTAAAAAAAAGAAAAGACTCTACTTTGCACAGAGTCTAGCTTAACACAATGACAGCAGATTTTGGAGCAAGGCATTACCTAGCTCTGTGGGTGAACAGTGCTACCTGAACTTGGGCACAAGTTTCCACTATTCAGAAGCGCAGTTTCCTACCCTGTGCAGGGAAATACTGATGCCTGCTTTGCAGGGTGGAAGTGGAGGCTTAAGGACAGTTTGAAATAACCATCACACTGTAGGCACAATGGATTTTGCCTCTGTCCACATCAGAAAGATGTAAGCAAAAATGGGCAGTTGTTTGCTTCTGGCAAAATAAGAGGAAGTGGATCTTGTTTAAATGCTGTTTATATGTCAATGTGGATATTAACATCTGAGATCTAAATCATAAGATAAATGCATGCCTTGCTTTTCCCTCTGCCTTCTCACCGGGAGACATCTGACAGGTGACCAGACACACAAAAGCCCCCAGAGGTTTAGACTCTGGGTCTGGGATGTGCAACACAGAGTCCTCTCATACTTGGCCAGGAAGAAAGATTGCATCTTTCTTTCCGTGTCCTGTAACTGAAATGTAGCCTTTCTTTCCATAAATGGAGTCCACAAACCACAACAAAACCACCAACCCTTGGAAATCATTGAGGTTCTCCTATCATGTAACATCTGCAGGCAGAAAGCTTTTTTTGCCCTTATCAACTACTTCCAGATTATGTCTTTATCAGCCCCCTGCAGGAGCCCGGTGAATCATACTTGTTACTACTCCATACATTAGAGGAGTTTTTAAAAACTGTACTCAATATAATTGTAATTTTATGAGCGTTTTTTGTTTGTTTGTTTTTTGTTGTTGTTATTACTGTTTTTTAATGAGAAGGGGTCCATCAGCCTTCCTAGGTTGCATGTCATGGGACCCAGAGTTGCCATCCTACTACTGGAAATAGCAAAACACTATCTTCCTTCCAAACAGAGCTCTGTCTCCATGTCCATGAGGGAAGTGTGGCCCAAGTTTATACATTTCATAGTTCTCAGCCCATTAAACCTTTCCCTTTCTCCTAGTACTATTTGCCCATGAACTCCTGACCAGCTGAGGTGCATGGAGATAAAGAAGATTTCTGGCAGAGGTATGAGGCCAGGAGGCCAGACTTACAGTGTGGACTTGATCAAGATGTTCTCCAGCTAAATCCATCTATTGTCATCTACCCTAGTCATCCACCCCACCTGCCTCACAGTATAGTCTGGAATTTGAATCACAGGCCAGGCTCAGGAAAAGTAGGAGGTCGGGTGCAATGAGCCAGTTTTGTCTTCACTGATGGAGAGCTGTGAACCCATCACTCAACTCCATGAAGAATAGAACATTACATGGGGCCTGGAACTGCCCAGCTCTGTGCCAACTTCTGCTTCTCAGGGCGGGTCCTCAGTACATCCTTCAGGGCTGTAGTTATTGTGGGGAGGCTTCCAGAGGCCCACCCAGAGGCCACCATTCCCGGGGAAAAAGAGGAATAGTAGGAATATCTAAGACATGGGAGGTCTGAGATGTTCACTGTTTTGAGTTGTGCCCCCACCCACACCTCACCTTCAGAATTTCCCCCCACAGAACCCCTTGCAGAGATCCCACTGTTTCCGATCAGTTTAGCTTATTCTTTTAACCAGAAACAACATCCTGTACTATGTCCAAAATAAAAACCATGTCATGAGGAATTATCCCCATCCCATTCAGCCCAACTCCTGGGCATAGTTCTGAGATGGATCTACCCTTTTTTCTTCCTGACATTCCCAGGGGGGCAACAGGAGGGAAATAGAGATCACTGTGCCTAAGTACACATACATATCTGGGAGCCACTCATCTGCTTCTCTAGCTATCTATTCCCCCTCTGTAAGGTAGGGATAAGATCTAACCACCCTTCTTAAGTTGGTTTTATGTGTGATAACACAAGTCTGCTTGTACTCTGAAAACAGCTCTTGACACCAGCACCAACAAGAATCTCCATATTCGTGTCTTTACTTTCAAAGATTAGGTAGCATTTCTTAAGGAGCATTTGCTTTCTGACTAGGCCCCTGAACTGTCCAGGGATCAAAGACTCCACACCCAGACCAGCTGGATATGGGATATAAGGCAGCCTCTCACAAGGCCAGTCAGGAGAAGGTGGCATGCTGGGCCACTAGACATGCTGTGGTCTTGCCCCATCTCCTGAGAGAGCCATAAACTAGATGAGAAGCTTGGGCGAATCCCAACAAGTCTCTTCCTGGGATGGAGTCCTGCCCCTCTTATGAGACTTCCTCTGGCTAGAGGAATCTGACACCTGATCCATCAGTCTCCAGTGGGTTGAGTCAAATTGAGGGGAGTGCTGTGCCCCATCCCAGGAAACATCTGATATGCCAGGAAGCCAGGGCTGAGCCCCATTACAACTGGGTGAAGTGCCAATGTTCATGAAGAATTCATAGTGGGAACCTGGCTTCCCTTACAAGTCGGAGTACTCAGGAAGGGAATAATCACACTGACCATGACTTGTTCCTATGGACATGGACCTTAAGAGAGGGCTGAAGGGTAGTGGAAGTAGGAACAGAACAATGGGCACCAGTCTGGTCAGAGCAGCTGACCAAGATGGGGAGACCCTCTATCTTAATCTGGGCCAACACCATCCTTTGTATTTAGTCGGGGGCTAGTACCTGCCCCCTGGTTAGAGCTTTGAGATTTGGGCCAGAAATACCCTGGACAGGGGGAGACAGAAGCAGCAGAGGGATGGGGCTTCTGACAACAGAAGATACAGGCAAAATGAGTGGGCATTGTTTCAGGAGGAACAAAGGACAAAGCAAATTTCCTATACATGCTCCTGGCTTCTAGGTGCTTTGCACTACTTGCAAGCAATGGGTATAACCAGAAGGTTTAGGATATGGGGTATTTCTTCATATTCTCTCTTGGTCCTGTTTTAGCATGTGGTGTCTCAGAGGTTTATTTGCTGCAGTGGGTGCCTCTCTGGAGAATTACCCCTAGGCCCAGTCCGAATTCCCTTCCTGACCACTGTATTTAGTGAGACAGTATGGGCACCCACATCGGCCCAGGAGTGAAGGACAAATGACCACTGCCCTCAGGGCTTATCATTCAGTCACTTGGTGGAGCCACTGGACAAATGGCACCAAGTAGGACCCATTACCCTATCCACAGGAGCCCATTGTCATGGTCAAATGAGATGTAAACACAAGCTCAGCCCCTTAATGAACTCCTCACTGGTCTGCCCTTCCTCACCTTTATGGACCTTCACTCTCATTCTTTATTCTCTGGCTTCTCCTTTTTCAGTTTTCAGATGCAAGATCTGAGAGGGTACAGATAACAGAGTCAGACTCTGGTGGGACATCCAGTGGACAGTGTGGTCAGAAGAAAGCTTTACCCCATCTCCACTCTCCTCCCTCATCTACCACTTTTGCTCTCCACTTTTATGACTCAGCCATATGAGGATTCACGGGCAGATTCTAAACGGTGGCCTCTACTGCTCAGAAACTGAAAGCCAAGTATTAGTAAATCACAGGCAGGTCAAGACAGAGACCAGTTTCTGAAGGGTTTCACTTTTGTTCACTTTGTTCAAAACCTTTGATCATGTAAATATTAACATTTTGATATTTTTCACTTTGTTCAGAACCTCTGATCATGTAAATCATTAACATTTTGATATTTTTCCTAACAATTTATGACATAGATATAATTCATTTATAGAGAAGTCAATCTTTCTTTCAAAATACTGTTATATGGATCAAGGTTATTGTTTAATATTCAAGTTGGGAGAAATTGTTTTCTCATGAAAATGCTTTTTTTAATTGTTCTGAAGACAAATCTTGTAGCTCCCTTTCTGCAAGCTCCATGGGGTGGGATTTCCATCTCCTTTGTTTGCTCTTACACTCTCAGCCACCTCTAATGTTAATACCTAATACTTAGTTTGTGTTTGGTAATATTGGTGAATGGTCACTCCTATTATCTTTTATGTCCATAGAAACACCATTTTCTTTGTTTTGTTTTTGTTTTTATTTATTTTATTTAAATTTGATTAGCAAACATATATTGCATCAGTAGTTTCAGATGTAGTGTTCAATGATTCATCAGTTGTATATAACACCCAGTGCTCATCACCACATGCCCTCATTAATGCCCATCACCCAGTTACCTCATCCACCCACCCACCTCTATTTCCATTCCCTCATTTTGTTTCCCAGGGTCAAGAGTCTTTCATGGTTTGACTCCCTTTCTGATTTCTTCCCATTCAGTTTTCCCTCCCTTCCCCTAGATGTTAGATGTTTCATCCATTATGAGTTTATCTTTGTGTATAGTGTAAGAGAATGGTCCGGTGTCATCCTTTTGCATGTGGCTGTTTAGTGTTCCCGCCACCATTTATTGAAGAAACTGCCTTTTTTCCATCGGATATTCTTTCCAGCTTTGTTGAAGATTAGTTGACCATAAAGCTGAGGGTCTATTTCTGAACTCTCTAGTCTGTTCCATCCATCTCTGTGTCTGTTTTTGTGCCAGTACCATGCTGTCTTGATGATCAGAGCTTTGTAATATAGCTTGAAGTCAGGCATCATGATGTCCCCAGCTTTGGTTTTCTTTTTCCACATTCCCCTTTTTATCCAAGGTCTTTTCTGCTTCCATACAAATTGTAGGATTGTTTGTTCCAGCTCTTTGAAAAATGTCAGTGGTATTTTGATAGGGGTGGCATTAAATATGTAGATTGCTCTTAGTGGCATAGATATTTTAACACTGTTTATTCTTCCAATGCATGAGTATGGAATTTTTTTTTCTATCTCTTTGTGTCTTCCTCAGTTTCTTTCATTGTTAATAGAATACAGATCTTTTGCCTCTTTGGTTAGGTTTATTCATAGGTATCTTATGGCTTTTGGTGCAATTGTAAATAGGATCAATTTCTTAATTTCTCTTTCTTCACTCACATTGTGAGTGTAAAGAAAGGCAACTGATTTCTGTGCACTGATTTCGTGTCCTGAGATGTTGGTGAATTGCTATATGAGTTCTAGCAATTTTGGTGTGAAGTCTTTTGGGTTTCCACATAAAGTATCATGTCATCTGTGAATATGGAGAGTTTGATTTCTTCTTTGCCAATTTGGATACCTTTTATTTGTTTTTGTTGTCTGATTGCTGAGGCTAGGATTTCTAGTACTTTGTTGAACAACAGTGGTAGAGTGGGCATCCCTGTCATGTTCCTGACCTTAAGGGAAAAGCTCTCAATTTTTCCCCATTGAGAATGATATTCCCTGTAAGAATACTATTTTTAAAATAATTATTTGCTGCTTCTTACTTAGCTTTTAAAACAGATGGGAAACAACATGTGATGATAGATTTCACCTTTAAAGGCCACATTTCTTGAGTTTAGCCTTTTTCTTTCTTTAATATTCATTCATATTTCTCTAAAAGGAGTGTAAAATACAATCAGTGTCCTGAATCAAAGGAACTGACATAAGGTTTTCCCTGAATGTTTTGACTTTATAAGGAGAACCTGGGCTGTGCCCACTATAGAAGTGACCCAGGCCTCCAGTTATCCTGACAGCATCATAAACACAGAGCTGTTCAGCTCCAAATAAAGTACTCCCTGGCCATCTCCAACTCGAACGCCCTTGGTGAACACCTTTGAACACTTCTGACAGCTAGATTTCTCATATGGCAAAGCAAACACAAATATAAAATCTCCTCTCCCTTTCTTTAGACACTAAAAAATCTAAACAGGCAGGTGCCACTGGATTCCTGACAGATCTTCAGGTACTGCATGGAAAGACTTTCCTCCACAGAGATATAAGCAAGCAGAGGCAACACACAATTCCATATGCACTCACACAGAGACAAATTTATATTCATATTCACACACACTTGCACTGAGAAGATGAAATCTCCCCCAAAAGATTGGAATTGCTCACTGAACAAATAGGTCCAATCAAGTAATATGTTAATGGTCTAAAAACACCAAGTCAATTTTCAGGTCCCATGAATCCTAAATAAAATGTCCTAAAACACCTGAGGTTGTGGTAGCCAGGAACATCTTACAGGTGACAATAACATAGCTGCCTTTCAGAATAACCCATTGTCTCAGTTGGCTTTGAAATTTCTGGTCTACACAGTCACATAACTTCTTTTAACCTGAATTTGTAGTTCCAGAAGCTGAAGAAAATAGAAAACTGGAAATGAATTTGAATGTGCAGTATCACTGATAGAAAACTTCAAGGTGCTCAGTACTATGGTGAATAACAACACAGAGGATTATAGAGGAAGGGAAGTAAAACTGAATGGGGAAAAAAATCAGAGAGAGAGAAAAACTATGAGAGAATCTTAATGATAGGGAACAAACTGAGGGTTGCTGGAGGGGAGGTGGGTGGGGGCTGTGGTAATTGGGTAATAGGCATTAAGAAGGACACATGATGTGATGAGCACTGGGTATTATATGCAATTGATGAATTACTGAACTCTACATCTAAAACTAATGTACTATATGTTGGCTAATTGAATTTAAATTAAAAATTTTTTAAAAATTTGACAAAATGCAGCTTCCATTCTTGATGAAAACCCTCAAAAAAGTAAGAATAGGTGGAACATACCTCAACATCATAATGGCCATATATGAATGACCCATAGCTAATATTTTCTTCAATGAGGAAAAACTGACAGCTTTCCCCCTAAGTCAGGAACACAACAGGAATATCCTCTCTCACCACTTCTAATCAAAATATTTACCAGGGGTCTTAGCCTCAGCATTCAGACAACAAAAAGAAATAAAGTGTGTCCAAATTGTCAAAGAAGTCAAACATTCACTATTTGAAGATAATATGATTTTCTATGTATATAACCCAAAAGACTCCACCCCAAATTTGCTAGAAATAATACATGAATTCTGCAATGTTACTGGATATAAAATCATTGTACAGAAATCTGTTGCTTTTCTATACACCAATAAAGAAGCAGCAAAAAGAGAAATCAAGGAATTGATCCCATTTACATTCACACCAAAAACCATAAGATACCTAGGAATGAGCCCAACCAAAGAAGTAAAACATCTGTGCTCTGAAAACTATAGAACAATCATCACCACAGTCAATTTTAGAATATTTTTCACTACCCCAGAAAGAAACCATGCACCCCTTAGCTATCACCATCCAGTCCCTCCCCCACCCCCGACCCGCAAGGCCAGCTCTGGACAAACGCTAATCTGCTTTATGTCCATATAGACTTGCCTATTTTGGACATTTCATATAAGTGAATTACACAATATAATCCTTTGTGTCTGGGTTCTTCCACTTAGCATGAAGTTTTTCATATTCATCCCTGTTTGGCACATATCAATACTTCATCTCTTTGTATGACTGAATACTATTTCACTATATGGCTAGACAACATTTCATTTATCCATCAGTTCATAGATAGTTGAATTTTTTCCACTTTTTAAAAATTACAAATGTGGGGCGCCTGGGTGGCTCAGTGGGTTAGGGCCTCTGCCTTCGGCTCAGGTCATGATCCCGGGGTCCTGGGATCTAGCCCCACATCGGGCTCTCTGCTCCGCGGGGAGCCTGCTTCCTCCTCTCTCTCTCTCTGCCTGCCTCTCTGTCTGCTTGTGATCTCTGTCTGTCAAATAAATTTAAAAAAAAAATCTAAAAATTACAAATGTTCCTATGGTGACATATTGTGGTGTTATGCTGTTGGGAACATTTATGTACAAGTTTCTTTTTTTGGTGAGCATATGTTTTCAGATCTCTTGAGTATATAGCTAGGAACTGAATTGTTGAGTCATGTGGTATCTCTGTGTTTAATTGTTTGTGAAATAGCATACTATTTTCCAATATGGCTATTACCATTTTATGTTTCCACCAGAAGTGTATCAGGATTATAATTTTTCCACATTCTCACCAACACTTTTTACTATCTGTCCTTTTGATTATAGCCATCCAAATATATGTGAAGTGGTATCTCATTGTGGTTTTGATGTGCATTCTTCTGGTGGCTAATGATGTTAAGTATCTTCATGGCTTATTAGTCATGTGTATACATTCTTCAGAGAAGGTAATAGTATTTTGTTAACTAATTTTCTATTTCTCTTTAAATAGTTAAACACAATTATGTCCTCTTCAACTCTTATCTGAGAAAGTAATACCCTAAAATAACACATCAGTAATGAAATGAAACAATATTCCAAACAACTCTACTGTCTTTGCACTCAGAAGTGCCAGTGTTCTGTGCAGGTTTATAGACACTACACAGTGAAATGAGGAAAACATGAGAAGAATATGCATTTAGGTCATTTAGGTCAAAGTTGATACTCAGTTTTGCAATGGGTGACAAAATACAGTTTTGCATCATCTTGAGGGAAGTATAAAGCAAAAGACAGACCAGCTTACCAATAGAGTAACAAGTTGAACGTGCTTTAGCTGCCGGATGCCCTATAGAAATTTCACAAGAGATTACAGAAAAATACAGTTTCAAAGCCAGCAACCAAAACAGCACCCACAGCCCTTTTTGGAGAGAATTTTAAAAGTTTTCCTGTTTGGGCAACAGTTTTTAAAAATGAACTGGTTGCATTATCATATGTATTTTTAAAAGAAGACTAACTATATTTAAGGCAGTGGGAGAAAAGCTGGGAAAGGCAAGCAAGCAAACTTGAACAGTAAACCAAACTCAAGTAGCTCTTTCTTCTGATGATGTATTTTATAAGAACATAAATATCAAAAAATTCCAGAAAATTAAGAATATATTTGAGAGAAATCAAGTATAAGAAACCAGAGTTATTTAGTGGTTATAGAGTTTCAGTTTAAGATGATGAAAAAGTTCTAGAGATGGGTAGTGGTGATAGTCGCACAACTTTGTTAATACAGTAAATGTCACTGAACTGTACATTTAAAAATGGCTAAAATGGTAAACTCCATGTTATATATTTTTTACCACAACAAATTTTGGGGGGAAATAATAAAATGAATAAAAAAATAAAAAGTAAAATTTAAATGACAGTGCTATGCCTAGAATTAAAGTTAAAGGAAGAGCTGAAATGTAGCAAAGATGAAACAATGCAAAATGTCCTTCCACTGGAAATGCCTACCATGGACACTAAGCATGAATAAGATGGTCGTATTCTTCTATGTCTGTTCCTTGATTACAGGATTTGCACATTGTAAATGGGAAGAAGTGGAGCAATCCCAGACAATTTAACCATAGACCAAAGCCCTGGCATTGGATGTGTTTATATATATATATATATATATATATATATATATATATAATTTATATTTATTATAATACTATATTATAAATATAGTGTATAATTATATATTATATAATTTATATTTATTATAATTATTTTTTATAATACTATATTATATATATATATATATATATATATATATATATATATATATAACAATACATTCATTTTAAAAAGCAGACATTGAAAATACCTGAGTGGCTCAGTCAGTTAAACATCTGCCTTCAGCTCAGATCACAGTCCCAGGGTCCTGGAATCAAGTCCTATGTCTGGCTCTCTCCTCAGTGGCTGCCTCCTTCTCCCTCTCCCCCTGCTCATGCTTGCTTGCTCTCTCTCTCTCACTCCCTCTCTCTCTCTCTCTGTCAAATAAATAAATAAATAAATAATCTAAAAAAAATAAGCAGACATTGTAACTTTTGGAGAAGATGGATGAGTAGGAGGATCCTAAGTTCAACCCATCCCACAGATAAACCTAGATAACAGCCACATCAGTGTAAACCAACCCAGAAAATGACACAAACGTTGGCAAAACAGGCTCCCCACAGTTAATCAGAAAGGAGGTCACATTGAAAATGGTAGGAAGGGCAGAGACATGGTCAGAACCAAACTGATTATGAGACTAACCACAAAAGGGAGAAACACTGCAAGCATGGAGAAGAGAAAAGAGCAGACTCCACACCAGGCAACCCAGGCACTGTGGACTTGCACTGGAAAGATGAATCCCCATAAAATTTGACTCTGAAAAACAGAGGGTTTTTACTTTGAGTGGGGCTTAACACTGGGAAATTTAAAAATTACAGGCTCAGCTCTGGGAGAACCAGAGGGCAAGAAGAGACAATCTCTCCCCTTAAAGAGACAGGCTAACAAACAAACAACCCTACTGAAATACAAAATAGAAGCAGCAGTTTTAAAAGCACCTGGTGTAAAAGTGAAGATTTATTTACAAATCCCAGAACATGTAAGGAAAGAACAGAGATCTTCAGGAGATTTCTCCAAGAACAAAAGAGCTGGCAGGTGACTTCTCTCCCCCAGGCTCCAAGAGCCTCAACATATGGACACCTGAAGGAACCAACTTACTAATGCCATATGCCCTATCCCCACATTCTATTGTGGATCCTCCCCATCCAACTGACCCCTACAGACTGCCTCATTCAAGGGCCCCACTTAACAAAAGTCCCCACAAAATGGCTCCAGGTCGCATCCCTTAGGTAGACCTACATAAACCTTAATAAAACCAAGTGCTCTCTGTCCCTATGTGCTCTTGTAGACTACCTCATCCAACCCACCCAGCTTGGTAAGAGTTCATCCAAACCAGTGCTACAAGCATGGCATCAAACAAGCAGCCTCAACAGTGGCCAGCACCATTCAAATGTGACCCCTGCCCTGGGGAGAGGGAATGATACCCACACACACAAGTTTATAGCCCTAAGTCCTGGACTGGGAGCAGACATCAGATTTAACCATCAACCCCACCCAGCAACAAAAGTTTCACAAAGAGCGGTACAAAGAGAGAGCTCAATATTTTTGGAGTCAATGCAACCCCAAAAGACAGACTGAGAGCAGACAATTGGTCTGACTACAAGCCCACCCACCAAAGAAAAACCACTCAGGTGATAATGCAGGGATAATGCACTACATGGCACTACAGGACCTCTTCTTCATAAGGCCACAACTTCTAAGATTAGGAGACACAGGTAAGTTTTATAACACATAAAAACAAACTCAGAGTAAGACAAGATGAAGAGACAGAAAAGTATGTGCCAAATAAAAGAACAGGACAAAAATCACAGGAAAAGAGCTAAACAAAATGAAGATAAGTAATATGCCTGATAGAGAATTCCAAATAATGGTCATAAAGTTACCTCCTGGACTTGAGGAAAGAGTGGAGGATCTTGTGAGATCTTCAACAAAGAAACAGAAAAATTTTTTTTAAAAATCAGATGAAAAATTCAATAGCTGAAATTTAAAATACAGTAGAGGAAATAAAAAAATAAAGTAATGGAAGCAGAAGAATAATCAGTGAGCTGAAAGAGTAATGGAAAACATCCAAATGAAACACAAAAGAGAAAAAAATGCATATAACAAGTAATGAGAATAGGTTAAGGGAGCTCAGTGACATCATTAAATGTAATAACAATCACATTATAGGGATCCCAAAAGGAGAAGAGGGCTGAAAGTATATTTGAAGAAATAATACTTGAAAATTTCCTTAATCTGGAGAAGGAAACAGATATCCAGATCCAGGAATCACAGATAACTCCCAACAAAATCAGGTCCACACCAAGACACATAATAATTAAATAATGGAACTAATGATAAAGGGAATTTTAAATGCTGCTATAAACATTGAGGTGCATGTATCCCTTTGAATCTGTATTTTTGTAACCTTTGGGTAACTACCTAGTACTGCAGTTACTGGATCGCTATAGAGAGAGCCCAAATGTCCATCAGTTGATGAATGGATCAAAAAGATTTGGTATATAAATACAATGGAATATTATTCAGCCATCAAAAATGAAATCTTGCCATTTGCAACAACATGGATGGACTTAGAGAATATTATGCTAAGCAAAATAAGTCAGTCAGAGAAAGATAAATACCATATAATTTCACTCATATGGGGAATTTAAGAAACTAAAAAAAAAAAAAAAATAGCAAAGGATAAAAGAGAGAGAGAAGCCAAGAAAAAGACTCTTCACTATTAGGAACAAACTGATGGTTACCAGAGGGGAGGTGAGTGGGGGTGGATGGGTGAAATAGGTAATAGGGCTTAAGGAAGGCACTTGTGATGAGCACTGTGTGATGTATGGATTTGTTGAATCACTATATTGTACACCTGAAATTACACGGTATGTTAATTAAACTGGAATTTAAAAGGTAATCTAAATTTTTTTTAATTTTTTATTTTGCTATTTTTTCATCTGCTATGAAGATTTTTGAAAAGATAGCAAAAAATAAACATTGTTTTTCAGCTTCATCTGGAATCTATGTAAAGACTTACATATCATCTTTGATATGTTTTATTGATAAATATGATATATGTTTTATTGATAAAACCTAATTTAAATGCCTTGAATGTATATATTTATGTGCAAAACCAAGACTTAAAGGGGAGCCTGGGTGGCTCAGTGGGTTAAGCGTCTGCCTTCAGCTCAGGTCATGGTCTAAGGGTCCTGGGATTGAGCCCCCTGGGCTTTCTGCTCAGCAGGAAGCCTGCTTCCCTCTCTCCTTCTGCCTGCCTCTCTGCCTACTTGTGATCTCTTTCTGTCAAATAAATTAATAAAATCTTTAAAAAATAATAAAGGGGGTTGGGGGCTGGAAGTCCTAGGACATTGGGAGTAAAAGAGCTGTTAGATTAGAAAATTTGAATCTGAAATCAGTATATCAAGAGTTTGTGGGTAGAAATAGCACACAGATAAATAGACAAATAGTGGGAAATATGAATCTGCGAAAGAAACATATTATGCCTCCATCAGAAAGGATGAATACCCAACTTTTGTATCAACATGGATGAGGCTGGAAGAGATTATGCTGAGTGAAATAAGTCAAGCAGAGAGAGTCAAGTATCATATGGTTTCACTTATTTGTGGAGCATAACAAATAACATGGAGGACATAGGTAGATGGAGAGGAGAAGGGAGTTGAGGGAAATTGGAAGGGGAGGTGAACCATGAGAGACTATGGACTCTGAAAAACAACCTGAGGGTTTTGAAGGGGCGGAGGGTGGGAGGTTGGGGGGAGCCAGGTGGTGGGTATTAAGGATGGCAACTATTGCATGGAGCACTGGGTGTGGTGCAAAAACAATGAATACTGTTACGCTGAAAAGAAATTTAAAAAAAAAAAAGAAATGAGAACAACAACAATAAAAAAGAAAAAAAAAGAAACATACAGAAAATCAGAAAGACACAAATAGAGGCCAAGATAAAAGCAGAACAAGAAACAGGTGTGGGGGTGGGTGTTCAAAGAGGAAATACTTACATGCAACACAACAAAGGCCTGGAAAGCCTTGAAATGTTTCTGTATTCTCTTTAAATAATTCAATTTCAGGGAATCTACCCAAGGACACAGCCTTATGTAGAGAAAGCTTGCACATAACTGTTCACCTCAGCAATGCATGGTTGCGACTTAAGACCCTGAGGAGTACATCAGGGAAGCCACAGTCATGGTCAGAGGATGCAGTCTCCTTAATGGTAAAGGCAGCAGGATATCTGGGGAAGGTCACGTGAAGCAGGAGTTGAGAACATCTAAGCTCAGGCAGAGGTCCCCATTCCAGGATTCCCAGAGCACTCTGGGAGTTCAGCTGCTGAACACACAACCCACATGAAGTATAGATCCAAGTGCAAAAAGAGGTTTTGGAAAATGAAGCCAGTTGTCTGCTTCCTAGTCAGGTGCAAACACCTGGTGTCAAATCACCTAGCCTGGTTTTGAGGACCTACTTCAGGCAAAAGGAGATGTATTCCCCAGGAGGCTGGCTCCCAGACTGTCTAGAGTCCACTCTAGCAAGCATCCCCCATTGTGTCCAGTAGTTGGGAGCAGCCTCCATGCCCAGACAGAAAAGGATGGTGAATAAACTACAACACACCCTTGTAATGGAATTAATACAATCCCAAGGAGGTGCTATTAGTATGCAGCAATGCTTATGGGACATTACTGAGGTTAGGAATCAGGACATAAAATCCTATAAATGTAAAAAGGGATGCCAGTTGATTTAAAGTAAGTAGAACAGTTTAAAGAAATACATTTAAAGGGGAGGGGCAAGATGGCAGAGAAGGAGGAGACCCTGTTTCAACAGGTCCCCTAAAGTAAGCTAATTATCTACCAGAACACTCTGAACACCCATAAAATCAGCCTGAGATGTAGGATTATACACTTCTGGATCTCTATGGGGGCAGAAGACGCTAGTCAAGAGGTAAAGCATACTGGGAACAATCTCGATTGGACTGATATTGGAGGATAAACAGAAGGAGGAGGGAGCCACCAGAAGTGACCCATTGGAAAGTAATACCCCAATAGGAGAGTGCCCTGTGATTGGAGACCAGCATTATCTTGGAGTCTGGTTAAAACCACTCAAAAAGGAGGGGGGACAAGATGGCGGGGAAGTAGGAGGAGGCGCCTTTTCTACCTGTACCCTAAAGTGAGCTGATTACCTACCAAAGAACTCCAATCACCCATGAAATCAGCCTGAGATCAGAATTATACACGTCTGGATCTCTACAGGGGCAGAAGACGCCAGTGGGCTGGTAAAGCAGAGTGGGAAAGGCAGACTGATATCAGAAGATAAACAAAAGGGGGAGGGAGCCACCAGAGGTGACCGGTTGGAAAGTAATATCCCTAATACGAGAGAGAGTGCCCTGCATCTGGGGACCAGCATTAACTTGGAGACTGGTTGAAAGCACTCCAAAAGAGCAAAAGATCGCGTGGGGGGAAATTGTGGGAATTGGGGCGGCTAGGGACAGGGGTTTAAGTCCCTGGTCCCAGGACAGCCTCCCCTGGCGCTGAGCCAGAGAGAGTGCGGTGGAGAAAACAGGTCTTGGTCCGTGAGCAGCCAGCGTGCCCCAGATTGCGTGGGTTCTGGCCCCTGTGAGGGGATGGGAGCCACGCCAGACGGCAGAACGCGAGAGCCCTGCTACAGAGCCTGAGATGCGCGCGCCCCTCATTCTCCCCTGAGAGAGGTACAAAGGCCCAGCCAGCGCTCTTTGACACGCTCCATTGTTTCAGAGCCTAAGACGCGCGCCCCAAACTCTCCCCTGAGAGAGGTGCGTGAAGGCCCAGCCTGGTGCTTTCGGACCAGCGCCCCGTTCTCAGAGACTGAGATGCGATCGCGACCCACAGCCTCTCATGAAATAGGTGCGCGCAAGCCGGGCACTCTTAGACCCAGAAAGACCAGGCACTCCCATCCCGGGCCAGCAGGAAAATCTCAGTGTGTGATCGCTGCTTGAAACCTCTCTGGCGGTCTGGAGCTGCCCAAACAGTTGCAGCAGAAGATCCTGCATCCCCAGGGACCGCGACTTGGAACCTACTCTGCCAGCGGGCAAGGGGGGATTTATATGGGCTCTACAACACCCACAGAAGAACAGACTGAGGCTTCTCTCTGAGAGGGAGGTCAGGGTGCAGTTTGCTTTCCTCTAAACCTACAAAAACCATCAAAAGCGGTCAAGGCGAGAGGAAAAAAAAAAAAAAGGTAAACAAACATAAAACCCTCCAGAGAACAAAAGCCTGAAAAAACCGGTTTCCTCAGAGCCCACCCCCTTGAGGGGGACTGGAGGACTTAACTCAGGGAACATCATTGACTGAAAACCCACGTGGTAGGCCCCTCCCCCAGAAAACCAACCAGGAAAGAAAGAAAAAAAAAAAGACTACAAGAGAACCACCACCACTACTATATAGGACAACTTTTATTTTTAATTTGTTCCCACTATTCTGGCTCATTTCTTTATATAGATAATTTTTTAACCTATTTACCATCACAGTGAGCTGTCCAGTACATCAAATTCCATAATAACCTTCTAACCTGAACTTTTTGATACATACACCTGTTTTTCTTTTGCATTTCTATTTTTTGAATTTTTTTAATTTTAGTTTAGTTTAGTCTAGTTTATTCCTTTTTTATTTTTATTTTCTAATATTCATATAGAGTTAAACTTCAAAGAAATCTCCTTTCCCCAATCAATACTACCCCTATAGGTAAACCAATTTTTAATCCCCCTTCAGCCTAGGAAAGTTGAGTCCTTTAACAAAGATATCAAGATACATCTAGGAAGAATCAAAACAACCTTCCTCGCCCACACTGAGAATTTATAACCACTCTCCCATCTTTTTCTTCCACCAGTGTTTCTGTGTTTTTGTGTTTGTCCTGAGAGTATATAAATCTTACACTTGGGGTTCTTTTCGACAAGGTTCTTCCTTTATTTGCATATATACTTTTTTTCTCTTGTTATATACTGTTATCAGTCTTTTTGTTTGTCCGTTTTTGTTTGTATATCTCATAAATCTTACCTTGGGGCCCATTAGGGCTGAAACTTCTCTTTCATCTTCCCTTTCTTTCCTGTCTCTCTCTCTCTTTTTTTTTTTTCTTTTTCTTTTCTTTTTTCTCTCATTTGGGTGGGGAATCCTGATTGCTCAGAAGTGTTAATCTAAATACTGTTTTAATCTAATTAATCTAGTTTTAATCTAAAGACTGTAGTCAGAGATACAGAAGGACACTACATCATTCTTAAAGGGACTATCCACAAAGATGATCTAACAATTGTAAATATCTATGCCCCCAATATGGGAGCAGCCAATTACATAAGAAAACTGTTAATCAAGATAAAGAGTCATATTGATATGAATACATTAATAGTAGGAGATCTTAACACGCCTCTCTCAGAAATAGACAGATCATCAAAGCAGAAAATCAATAAAGAAACAAGAGCATTGAATGACATATTGGACAAGGTGGACCTCATAGGTATATACAGAACATTCCACCCTAAAACAACAGAATACTCATTCTACTCAAGTGCACATGGAACCTTCTCAAGAATAGACCACACACTGGGTCACAAATCAGGACTCAACAGATACCAAAAGACTGAGATTATTCCCTGAATATTCTCAGATCACAATGCTTTGAAACCGGAGCTCAATCACAAGGAAAAGTTCAGAAGGAACTCAAACACCTGGAAGCTAAAGACCACCTTGCTTAAGAATGCTTGGATCAACCAGGAGATCAAAGAAGAACTGAAACAATTCAAGGAAACCAATGCGAATGAAGACACTTTGGTCCAAAACCTATGGGATACAGCAAAGGCGGTCCTAAGGGGAAAATACATAGCCATCCAAGCCTCCCTCAAAAAAACTGAAAAATCCAGAATACACTAGCTGTCTCTACACCTTAAAGAACTGGAGAATCAACCACAAATCAAACCAACTCCACACATAAGTAGGGAAATAATCAAGATTAGAGCTGAGATCAGTGAGGTAGAAACCAGAGATACAGTAGAACGTATCAATGAAACTAGAAGCTGGTTTTTTGAAAGAATCAATAACATCGATAAACTATTGGCCACACTAATCCAAAAGAAAAGAGAGAAAGCCCAAATTCATAAAATTATGAATGAAAAGGGAGAGATCACTACTAACACCAAGGAAGTAGAAACAATCATCAGAAGTTATTATCAACAGTTATATGCCAATAAGCTAAGCAACCAAATGAAATGGATGCATTCCTGGAAAACTATAAAGTCCCAAAATTGAACCAGGAATAAATCGACAACCTGAATAGACCGATATCTAGTAACGAGATTGAAGCAGTGATCAAAAACCTCCCAAAAAAAAGAGCCCAGGACCTGACGGATTCCCTGGGGAATTCTACCAAACTTTCAAAGAAGAAATAACACCTATTCTCCTGAAGCTGTTTCAAAAAATTGAAGCAGAAGGAAAACTTCCAGACTCTTTCTATGAAGCCAGCATTACTCTGATCCCCAAACCAGGCGAAGACCCTAACAAAAAGGAGAATTTCAGACCAATATCCCTGATGAATATGGATGCTAAGATTCTCAACAAGATCCTAGCAAAAAGGATCCAACAGCACATTAAAAAGATGATCCACCATGACCAGGTGGGATTCATCCCTGGGCTACAAGGATGGTTCAACATTCGCAAATCAATCAATGCGATAGAACAAATTAATAAGAAAAGAGAGAAGAACCACATGGTCCTCTCAATTGATGCAGAAAAAGCATTTCAGAAAATCCAGCATCCATTCCATTAAAACGCTTCAAAGTATAGGGATAGAGGGAACATTCCTGAACTTCATCAAATCTATCTATGAAAAAACCACAGCAAATATCATCCTCAATGGGAAAAAGCTTGCAGCCTTCCCGGTGAGAACAGGAACACGACAAGGAAGCCCACTCTCACCACTCTTCTTCAACATAGTATTAGAAGTCCTAGCAACAGCAATCAGACAACAAAGAGAAATAAAAGGTATCCAAATTGGCAATGAAGAAGTCAAACTCTCTCTCTTCGCAGATGACATGATTCTTTATATGGAAAACCCAAAAGACTCCACCCCAAAACTACTAGAACTCATACAGCAATTCAGTAACGTGGCAGGATACAAAATCTATGTACAGAAATCAGTGGCTTTCTTATACACTAACAATGAAAATACAGAAAGGGAAATTAGAGCATCGATTCCATTTACTATAGCACCAAGAACCATAAGATACCTGGGAATAAACCTAACCAAAGAGGTAAAGGATCTGTACTCGAGGAACTACACAACACTCATGAAAGAAATTGAAGAAGACACAAAAAGATGGAAGACCATTCCATGCTCTTGGATCGGAAGAATAAACATTGTTAAAATGTCTATACTGCCTAGAGCAATCTATACTTTTAATGCCATTCTGATCAAAATTCCACCGGTATTTTTCAAAGAGCTGGAGCAAATAATCCAAAAATTTGTATGGAACCAGAAGAGACCCCGAATCACTAAGGAAATGTTGAAAAACAAAAATAAAACTGGGGGCATCACGTTACCTGATTTCAAGCTTTACTACAAAGCTGTGATCACCAAGACAGCATGGTACTGTCATAAAAACAGACACTTAGACCAGTGGAACAGAGTAGAGAGCCCAGATATGGACCCTCAACTCTATGGTCAGTTAATCTTTGACAAAACAGGAAAAAATATACAGTGGAAAAAAGACAGTCTCTTCAATAAATGGTGCTGAGAAAACTGGACAGCTATATGTAGAAGAATGAAACTCGACCATTCTCTTACACCGTACACAAAGATAAACTCAAAATGGATAAAAGACCTCAACGTGAGACAGGAATCCATCAGAATCCTAGAGGAGAACATAGGCAGTAATCTCTTCGATATCAACCACAGCAACTTCTTTCAGGATATGTCTCCAAAGGCAAAGGAAACAAAAGCCAAAACAAACTTTTGGGACTTCATCAAAGTCAAAAGCTTCTGCACAGCAAAGGAAACAGTCAAGAAAACAAAGAGGCAACCCACGGAATGGGAGAAGATATTTGCAAATGACAGTACAGACAAAAGATTGATATCCTGATATCCAGGATCTATAAAGGACTCCTCAAACTCAACACACACAAAACAGATAATCATATCAAAAAATGGGCAGAAGATATGAACAGACACTTCTCCAATGAAGACATACAAATGGCTATCAGACACATGAAAAAATGTTCATCATCACTAGCCATCAGGGAGATTCAAATGAAAACCACATTGAGATACCACCTTACACCAGTTAGAATGGCGCAAATTAGCAAGACAGGAAACAACATGTGTTGGAGGGGATGTGGAGAAAGGGGAACCCTCTTACACTGTTGGTGGGAATGCAAGTTGGTGCAGCCTCGTCGGAGAACAGTGTGGAGATTTTCAAGAAATTAAAAATAAAACTTCCATATGAATCTGCAATTGCACTACTGGGTATTTACCCCAAAGATACAGATGTAGTGAAAAGAAGGGCCATCTGTACCCCAATGTTTATAGCAGCAATGGCCACAGTCGCCAAACTGTGGAAAGAACCAAGATGCCCTTCAAAGGATGAATGGATAAGGAAGATGTGGTTCATATACACTATGGAGTATTTGCCTCCATCAGAAAGGATGAATACCCAACTTTAGTAGCAACATGGACGGGACTGGAAGAGATTATGCTGAGTGAAATAAGTCAAGCAGAGAGAGTCAATTATCATATGGTTTTACTTATTTGTGGAACATAATAAATAGCATGGAGGACATGGGGAGTTAGGAGAAGGGAGTTAGGGGAAATTGGAAGGGGAGGTGAACAATGAGAGACTATGGACTCTGAAAAACAATCTGAAGGGTTTGAAGAGGTGGGGGGTGGGAGGTTGGGGGAACCAGGTGGTGGGTATTAGAGAGGGCACGGATTGCATGGAGCACTGGGTCTGGTACAAAAACAATGAATACTGTTATGTTGAAAATAAGTTAAAAAAATGATTATAAAACAAAACAAAAAAAAAAGCACTCAAAAAGAACACAAGATCTTAAGGGGCAACTGGTGGAATCGGCATGTCACAGGCACAGGCCTAAACCCACGGACCCAGGACACCACCGCCAGCGACCACCCATGCCAGAGACAGTGCCACTGAGCCCCGGGGTTATGAGGCTTGCATCACAGCCACTCCCATCCCCGCATGAAGGAGTCTGATGATGGCGCCAGCCTGCACTCCGTAGAACTCTTGCTCCACACAGAGGGGAGCAGACTGAGGCTTCTCTCTGAGGTGGAGGTCTGGGTGCAGTTTACTTTCCTCTAATCCTCCAAAAAGCCAAAGATGCAAAAAGTCACCAAAGAAGAAACAACAACAAACAACAAACCTCCAGAGAACAAAGCCTGAAAAACTGGTTTACACACAGCCCTGCCCCTTAGTAAGGGGCAGGAGGTCTCAGCCCAAGCAAGACTGACTGAAAAACAATGTGGTAGGTCCCTTCCCCAGAAAGCCAGCCAAAAGAATGAGAGGACAACCAGCACAGGGTCCCCATAAAACTGTAAAACCCCAATATCAGGGGAACAGAAGATATTAAGTTCCTGGTATTGCCCTAAAGCCTATATATTTCATAGATACAACTTTTATTTTTAACTCAATATCACTATTCTTGTTCTGTTTAATCTTTTTTAACCTACTTACTGTCACAACAAGAGGTTTAACACAACATACTGCACTTTTAACTTGAACTTTTTTTACACATATACATGTGTTTTTCTTTTGCTTTTCTATTTTTTTAATATACATATAGATATAAGCTTCAAGGTAATCCTCCTTCCCTAATCAATACTACCCCTATATATAAACCAGTTTTAATCTCCCTTTATTTCTGGAAAGTTGAATCCTTTAACAAAGATATCAAGATACACCCAGGAAGAACCAAAATAACCTTCCTCACCCCCATCGAGGATTTATAACCACCCTCCCATTTTCTTTCTTCTATCAGTGTTTCTGTGTATTTGTTTTTGTTCTGGTATTATAAAAATATCATACTTGGTGTTCATTTTGCCTGGGTTCTTCCTTTTTCTTGTCATTTACATTTGTCAGTCTTTTTGTTTGTCCGTTTTTGCTTGTATACCTTATAAATATGACCTTTGGGGCCGATTCTGGCTGGGTCTTCTCTCTCTCTCTCTCTCTCTCTCTCTTTTTCCTTCCTTTTTCTTTCTTTTTAGTGGTGACTTCTGATTGCTCATAAGCATTCCACGGTGCACCTTGCCTGGATCATGGTTGATACATTCAACTACACATCCCCACAACCATCTCTCACCAAAATGACTAGAGAGAGGAATGCCCAAGAGAGGAAAAGTCCAGAGACTGTGCCCTCTCCAGCAGAGCTATTGGATATGGATATAAACAGTATGCCAGAAAGGGAATTCAGGCTAACAATAATCCAAGCAATGGCTAGGTTGGAGAAAACCATTAATGACAACATGGAATAGATTAGGATGGAAATGAAAGCCGCCTGGGAAGGAGTTTAAAATGAGATGAGATCCAATCCAATCTAAACTCTCTAACACCTAGGGTAACTGAGGCAGAAGAGAGAATTAGTGATCTAGAGGACAAACTGATAGAGAAAAGGGATCAGGAGGAGGCCTGGAACAAACAGCTTAGAAGCAATGAAAACAGAATTAGGGAAATAAATGATGCCAGGAAACATTCCAATGTCAGAATTATTGGGATCCATGAGGGGAAAGAGAACGAAAGAAGGCTAGAACATATAGTTGAACAAACTCTCCATGAAAATTTTCTCAATTTGAGGAATGGAATCAGCATCATGTCCTAGAAGCAGAAAGTTCACTCTCCAACAAGATCATAGAATCTAGAAAGACCTTGAGACACCTAATTGTGAAAATGATGAATCATAATTTTAGACAGGAGCTCTTGAAAGCAGCTAAGGGGAAGAGATTCCCTCCTTAAAGAGTAAGGTCCACAGAATAACCCCTCCACAGAAACCTGGCAAGTCAGAAAGGGCTGCCAAGAAATATTCGGGGCACTAAATGAGAAGAACATGCAGCCAAGAATACTATATTTGGCAAGACTGACATTGAAAAAAGATGGAGAGATAAAGAGCTTCCAAGACCCACAAGGTTTAAAAGAGTATGTGACCACCAAGCCAGCAATCTATAGAAACAAGGACTTCACAGCCAACATGATGTCAATAAAAACGTATCTCTCAATAAGCACTCTCAATGTGACAACCTAAACACTCCCATAAAATGGCACAGGATTACAAATTGGATAAAACTACAGGACCTCTCCATATGTTGTCTACAAGATACCCATTTTGAACCTAAGGATACATCCAGACTGAAAGTGAAGGGATGGAGAAGAATCTTTCATGCCAATGGGCCTCAAAAGAAAGCTGGGTGGTGATTCTCATATAGATACATTAGATTTCAAGCTAAAGACTGTAGTCAGAGACAAAGAAGGACACTACATCATTCTTAAAGGGTCTATCCACCAAGAAGATCTAACCATTGTAAATATTTATGCCCCCAATACGGGAGCAGCCATCTGCAAAAGACAACTATTAATCAAGATAAAGAGTCATATTTATATGAATACATTAATAGTAGGATATCTTAACACGCCACTTTCAGTAATAGCAGATATTCCAAGCAGAAAATCAACAAAGAAACAAGAGCATTGAATGACACATTGGACCAGATGGACCTCATAGATATATATAAAACATTCCACCCTAAAACAACAGAATACTCATTCTTCTCGAGTGCACATGGAACTTTCTCCAGAACAGACCACATACTGGGTCACAAGTCAGGGCTCAACTGATACCGAAAGATTGAGATTATTCCCTGCATATTCTCAGATCACATTGCTTTGAAATGGGAACTGAACCACAAGAAAGAGTTTGGAAGGAATTCAAAATTCAAAGACTTGGACCTAAAGACTACCTTGCTTAAGAATGTTTAGATCAGCCAGGAAATCAAAGAAGAACTTAAACACTTCACGGAAACCAATGAGAATGAAGACACTTCAGTCCAAAACCTATGGGATACAGCAAAGGCGGTCCTAAGGCGGAAATGTATAGCCATACAAGCCTCCATCAAAAAAAAATTGAAAAATCCAGAATATACCAGCCCTCTTTACACCTTAAAGAACTGGAGAATCAACAACAAATTAAACCAACCCCACACCAAGAAGAGAATAAGATTAGAAGCAGAGGTCAATGAGATAGAAACTACAGATACAGTAGAACAACACATCAATGAAATTAGAAGCTGGTTTTTTGAAAGAATCAATAAGATTGATAAACCATTGGCCAAACTAATCCAAAAGAAAAGAGAGGGGACCCAAATTAATAAAATTATGAATAAAAAGGGAGAGACCATGACTAACACCAAGGAAATAGAAACAATCAGAAATTATTATCAACAGTTATATGCCAATAAGTTAAGCAACCTAGATGAAATGGATGCATTCCTGGAAACCTATAAACTTCCAAAACTGAATCAGGAAGAAATTGACAACCTGAAAAGACCAATATCTAGTAAAAAGGTTGAAGCAGCAAACAAAAACCTCCCAAAAAACAAGAGCCCAGAACTAAAGGATTCCCTGGGAAATTCTACCAAAATTCAAAGAAGAAATAATATCTATTCTCCTGAAGCTGTTTCAAAAAATAGAAAGAGAAGGAAAACTTCCACACTCTTTTTATGAAGCCAGCATTACCCTGATCCCCAAACCAGGCAAAGACCCCACCAAAAAGGAGAATTTCAGACCAATATCACTGATGAATCGCTAAGGAAATGTTGAAAAACAAAAATAAAACTGGGGGCATCACGTTGCCTGATTTCAAGCCTTACTACAAAGCTGTGATCACTAAGACAGCATGCTACTGGAACAAAAACAGACACATAGACCAGTGGAGCAGAGTAGAGTGCCCAGATATGGACTCTCAACTCTATGGTCAACTAATCTTTGACAAAGCAGGAAAAAATATCCAGTGGAAAAAAGACAGTGTCTTCAATAAACGGTGCTGGGAAAATTGCACAGCTATGTATAGAAGAATGAAACTCAGCCATTCTCTTACACCATACACAAAGATAAACTCGAAATGGATGAAAGACCTCAATGTGAGGCAGGAATCTATCAAAATCCTAGAGGAGAACATAGGTAGTAATCTCTTCAACATCAGCCACAACAACTTCTTTCAAGATATGTCTCCAAAGGCAAAGGAAACAAAAGCAAAAATGAACTTTTGAGACTGCATCAAGATCCCAAGCTTCTGCACAGCAAAGGAAACAGTCAACAAAACAAAGAGGCAACACACAGAATGGGAGAAGATATTTGCAAATGACAGTACAGACAAAGGGTTGATATTCAAGATCTATAAAGAATTCCTGAAACTCAACACACACAAATCAGATAATCATGTCAAAAAATAGGCAGGAGACATGAATAGACAGTTTCCAAAGAAGACATACAAATGACTAACAGGCACATGAAAAAATGTTCATCATCACCAGCCATCACGGAGATTCAAATCAGAACCACTTTGAGATACCAACTTACACCAGTTAGAATGGCCAAAATTAACAAGACAGTAAACAACATGTGTTGGAGAGGATGTAGAGAAAGGGGAGCCCTCTTCCACTGTTGGTGGGGATGCAGGTCGGTGCAGCCACTTTGGAAAACAGTGTGGAGATTCCTTAAGAAATTAAAAATAGAGCTTCCCTATGACCCCGCAATTGCACTACTGGGTATTTATCTCAAAGATACAGATGTAATGAAAAGAAGGGCCATCTGTACCCCAATGTTCATAGCAGCAATGGCCACAGTCACCAAACTGTGGAAATAGCCAAGATGTCCTTCAATGGACGAATGGATAAAGAAGATATGGTCCATATATAGTATGGAATATTATGCAGCCGTCAGAAAGAATGAATACCCAACTTTTGTATCAACATGGATGGGACTGGAAGAGATTATGCTAAGTGAAATAAGCCAAGCAGAGAAAGTCAATTATCATATGGTTTCACTTACTTGGAGCATAAGGAATAACACGGAGGACATTGGAAGGAGAGAAGGGTGTTGGGGGAAACCGGAGGGGAGACAAACCATGAGAGACTGTGGACTCTGAGAAACAAACTGAGGACTTTGGAGGGAAGGAGGATGGGGGGATGGGTGAGCCTGGTGGTGGGTATTAAGGAGGGCATGTATTGCATGGAGCACTGGGTGTAGTGGACAAACAATGAATTTTGGAACACTGAAAGAAATAAAATGAAATGGAAAAAAAAGAAATACACTTAGAGTTTATGAGTGATTATCTTGGGTTGTATTAGTTCTTTTCTTCTTTTAGTCTTTATGCAATTTCTGAAACTTAAAAGACGTTTGCTATACTTATTCTGAATAAAGAAAATCATTTTGAAAATATTTTAAAATAATGCATTATTTTGAGAGTAAAGGCTATTATAAAGGAAGCATTCCTGGTGGTAACAAATGTAGATGTACACTCCAGAGTGGTTGGCTAGGGGGTGTGCCCAGGACCACCTGTACATGCCCAGGGCAGAGGCTCCTTGGTGCAAAATGTCCTCATTCATTGTGGTTATTAGTATAGGGGAAACTTGAAGTTCAATGGAGATTGGGAGATGAAGAGACTTGGAGGGCCATCCAGGCTCAAGTCTCTGCCCCAAGGTAACACTGGTTTAGCCACACATATGGCATGCCCAGGAACATTTTCACAGGCGATGGGAGAGAGGGTTGGGGGCCTACACAGAGAACTGGATCTGATACTTCACCACCCTAGAGCATACAATGCATCCCTGAGCAGATGCCTCCAGTGGGAGTGCAAGGAAGTGGCCTGAACTGGAGCAGATGTGAAAGCAGATCCAAGTCAGCTGAGTAGAAAGCAAGTGGGCAGGAAGGAAGGACAGAGGAGCCCTACCCAGTCTGGGAGGACACATTCTAGAATGCAAGCAAGAAGAGGAGAAGAGAAGCAAGAGGCAAATGTGTCACCAAACCAGGCATCTGTGAGCTGCAGCAGGCTTCTGTCTAGTGCCCGCCCCCCTCCTGCCCCCTTTATTATTCTTGTCGGAAAACCAGTTCATAGTACCTATAAGTAACAATACTATACTGTACACCTAAAATGGGCTAAGAGGGTAGATCTTATGTTAAGTGTTCTTACCAAACACATATACTGCTGCTACTACTATTACTACTACAGCTACTACTACTACTACTACTACTACTACTACTACTACTACTAGTACTACTGCTGCTGCTAATTATAATAATAATAATATATGGGGAAGAAGGAAATTTTAGGAGGTGGTAGACATGTTTCTGGACTTGATGGTAGTGATGGCTTCCTGAATATATACTAACCCTTTAAGTTGCCAGGTTATATACATTAAATACATACAGCTTTTTACTTCTGAGTTATACCTTAATAAACTAGTTTGAAAAAAAATACAGAAAGCTTGCTCTTCAAGAGTCCACAGGGCACCTTCTCCATTACCCTCACCCAGGAGTTAAGAGACAAAGGTCCACACATGCCCCTTGCTCCCACCAAGGCCCCTCCTGCCACTTGTGGGTCTCCAAACTCCTGTGTGTTTGGGATGATGCTTTCCCCTCTCCACATTCTCACAGCCTCTATCTTCCTCTCTAGACTCTCTCTTCTTCCCATCTCAGGCATCTAGACCCAGATGCCCCCAAAGCACTTCCACTTCCAAAATCATGGTCTCCTGTTCTTGATCTGGGAATGAGCTCAGGAGCCCTTGAATTCCCTGTGTTTATATAATTGTGTATGTGAGATTAGATGCTACACTAGATGACCTTGCTATCTCCCTTACCTTGACTAAACTTAAGACAGACTCCAAACTCTAAGCCCCTAACTTCCCATTTCTTAGAGTGTTTACTCTAGAATACCTGTAATTGTAAATCAATTCCCTTTAAATGAGATATATGGGTTTGTTGTTGTTTAGAAAGAGAGAGAGAGCACAGAGAGGGGCAGAAGGAGAGGGAGAGAGAATCTCAAGCAAGCTTCATAGTGCTTACATTTCCCAATCTTTCTGGTGGGTGCCTTGCTCCAAATTGCAAAACTACCTCCTGACATAAAGGTGAAACTACTTTTCCTGTGGATAAAGCCAATTCACAAATATGTCTATGACTTCCTTATAATGTATTTTCCCACTAGCTCATGCCAGTCCTTAAAAATCCTACCCTCACTGTCTCAGTGGAGTTTAGTTCAGACTGAGTTTTGACCTATCCCCTACTGCAGTAGCCTTGAATAAAGTCTTCCTTGCATGTTTAACTTTGTCTGATGTAGTTTTTGCTTTGAGAGTACACAGATGCCTGCTTTCAAAGCGGTGGACTTGGTTTCAACCAGCCTCTCACTTGAGCAGTGACAATAGCAGGGTTTTCTGATATCCACTGGTACCACTCTGGGGAGAAATAAAAAATTCCATTTGAAGTCTATGCTTTAATCTGCAAATCAGGAGGCTAAAATGTTTATCTTTCTTCTAGGTGTCCATTCATTCAACGTTCATTCCTCCCACCTGTTTGAGAGAAACACACCCCGGAGGTAGTGGAGCTCAGGCTAACACTGCATCAAATGCATTCAAGATATGCCAAAAGTTCCCAGGGCAGGGAAGAGAAATCAAATGAGGGGAGTGGGGAAAAGCAGTCCCTTAAATGGTCCTCTTCCTAAAGACCTCTCTGAAAGGAACATTTGGGCCAACCTGCAGACCCACAGACACATGGGGAAGAATGTTCTAGCAGAGACCCTGTGATCACAGAGGCCCTGAGCAGAGAGTGAATGGTGTGTGTTTCTGGAGCAGACTAAGAGACTGAGGGAAGAATTGGGGAGGTAGTATCTAAGAGATACCTATGGGCAGCATTGCAGAGCCACAAGGGCCAAAGGAGATATGGATTTTATTTGGAAACTTTGGAATATTTGAAGCAAGAGAGTATCCCTGACCATGATTAGTTTTAGAGGGATCTGGCTAGTCTGTGCCAAATGGTTTTCAGGAGGCAAGGAGTGTGAGAGGATATGGCAATGGTAGACAGTAAAGGGTTTGTCTTTTAATGTCCTCACTTGGCAAAATTAAAAGTTGGCAAATCCTCAAAGCTAATACTTACTGAGCATTTCTTATATGCCAGACACTGTTCAAAACTCTTCCATGTATTAACTTCTTTAATCCTCACAGGAACATTATTAGGTGGGTTCTACAGCGACTCATATTCTACTGGAGGAAACTGAGGCTCAGGAAGTTACAAGGTTGCAGAGTGAGCATGTGGTAGCATTTCTAACAGGTGGCACAAGCAGACCCTGAAGAGCATTCTTTAGGAAACACCAGTAGGGCAGGACAAGAGGGATCCAGGGAAAGGAAAAGTTGCTGGTAAAGGATGAATTACTGAGCCAGCTAACACTGTGTAGAGCTCACTTCAGAGTTAGGTCCACCAAGAGGCACCTATCTACAGCTTTCATCCCATGCTGAATGTCCTGCTAAACCTGACCATGTGGGATGAGTCTGCTGAGACCTCAGATAGACAGCTACATATTAAGTAGGGAGCCCACAGTAATGGCCTTGAGGACCTGGCACCAGCCTCACTCTTTATTTACTTTTCCTTATAGCGCTCTCCCAATTTTTTCTTTATTTCTCTTTATAATTAAAAATCTGGGAACTTTCTCTCCATTTGTGGGTCCCATCTTCCTCTTTCTTGGCCACTGTCTATCTCAGCCTTTGCTAGTCCTGGAATCAAAAGTTTCTAAGGTATCTCTGCAGAAAGGCAATGATGGCATCCTTTTGTGGCTTACTGAACAACATCCCTGAAGGCAAAAGCATCAAGTGAAGAGCACCTGAGTGTTGGGTATGTGTCATATAAATGAACCATAGATGGTCTCTGTGTATTGTATTGGCTCATAGCTTGTTTGTTTCTTCACAGCAGGCTGAGACCTTTAGCTCAAAAGCCTGCCATCACCAAACTCAAAATTTTAATTATTTTTAAAATAGCCCAAAGAAGCAAAATGTTAGCCATTTAGAGACTGCATTTGTATACTACCATGAAACCTCACCCAACAGCATTGAGATAGGGTCTTGCAGTTAGAAGGCCCCGAGTTGCTAAGGGTTTTCAGAGTTCTCTGACCTAGAGACTCCCCATCATGATGTTAAGTGTCATCACTCAAATACATAAGCCCCTTCTCTGATCCCCTGTCCCCAAGGAGTTCCCTTGCCCTTTTCCCTTTGTAAGAAGTCTCTCCCAGACTTCCCAGTCATGCAGCCCTATCCAGGTACTAGCAATAAAAAAGTACTGTTCATGATTGTAACTTTTGCCTTGATTAGTCCCAAATCCCTTGGGCCCCCTACCATGTAGTAGAAGAAAGGATACAAGATTTGCAGGAGGAGGGCAAAGTAACTGAAAGCTCATACTCCAGGCAAATGTCCTCCTGACTTTTGCCAATCGTATGAAATGAGGTAAGTTACTAAGCAATCAGTGTTTCCAATACTGTGACCCTGAGCATGTGCCAAAGGTGGCTGACTTGCGAGCAATTAGGTGACATGATAGGTGGCTCAGAAAGGGTGAAAATGCAAAGTTTCCTAGAAAGAAAAGAATACCCACATGAGCAGACACTTGATTATAAAATTGTCACATCCAGTAGAGTTGTCCCAGAAGAAATCTGGGACAGAACACTCCAAAAGTGTGTCGACTATTAATCAAAAGCCAAAGAGAATATATGATAATCATGGTGATATGTCCATGTACAATGAAATGGATGAAACTATGTATGTAGCAACATAAATCAATGTAAAAACATGAATGTAGCAACGTGAATGAATGTAGCAACGAGAATGATTGTAGCAATACAAATGAATCTCAAAGTCATTATACTGAAGGAAAGAAGCCAAACACAGAACAGTATACACTCTATTATGTCATTTATATGAAGTCCAAGAACAAGCCAATTAATCTATGAGCTCCCTAGGGTCGTCTGGCACTGTATGGAGATATTTTGAGTTACCACATCTAAAGGTGCTCCTACCATCTAGCAAGACAAGGTCAGAGATGCTGCTAGAAGTCCTATAGCATAGAAGATACCAAGACAACCTCCCACCACAGAGACTCATGTAGCATCAAATGTCACTAGTGTGAGATTGAGACCTCTTGTCTAATCAATAGTGTCATAAATAAGATCAGGGTGGGTGATTGACTGGAAGGAAAATAAAGAAATCTTCCAGGGTGCTGGAAATAATACACATCTTGATTCTGGTGGTCATGATGAAACTATACACAATTGCCAAAACTCATTGAACTGTGTATCTCATTTTCTTGTATGCAAAGTGGAATTTAATAACATTTTTTTTTAATTTTTATTTACTTTTTAAATTTCTTTTCAGTGTTCCAGAATTCATTGTTTATGCACCACACCCAGTGCCCCATGCAATACATGTCCTCCATAATACCCACCACCTGGATCCCCCAACCTCCCACCCCCCGTCCCTTCAAAACCCTCAGATTGTTTTTCAGAGTCCACAGTCTCTAATGGTTGATCTCTCCCTCCAATTTCCCTCAACTCCCTTCTCCTCTCCATCTCCCCATGTCCTCCGTGTTATTTCTTATGCTCCACAAATAAATGAAACCAATGATAATTGACTCTCTCTTCTTGACTAGTTTCACTCAGCATAATCTCTTCCAGTCCTGTCCCTGTTGATACAAAAGTTGGGTATTCATCCTGTCTGATGGAGGCATAATACTCCATAGTGTATATGGACCACATCTTCCTTATCCATTCATCCGTTGAAGGGCATCTTGGTTCTCTCCACAGTTTGGTGACCGTGGCCATTGCTGCTATAAACGTTGGGGTAGAGATGGCCCTTCTTTTCACTTCATCTGTATCTTTGGGGTAAATACCCAGTGGTGCAATTGCAGGGTCAGAGGGAAGCTCTATTTTTAATTTCTTAAGGAATCTCCACACTGTTCTCCAAAATGGCTGCACCAACTTGCATTCCCACCAACAGTGTAGGAGGGTTCCCCTTTCTCCACATCCTTTCCAATACATGTTGTTTCCTGTCTTGCTAATTTTGGCCATTCTAAGTGGTATAAGGTGGAATCTCAATGTTGTTTTAATTTGAATCTCCCTGATTACTGCCTATGTTCTTCTCTAGGATTCTGATGGATTCCTGCCTCACATTAAGGTCTTTTAACCATTTCAAGTTTATCTTTGTGTATGGTGTAAGAGAACGGTTGAGTTTCATTCTTCTATACATAGCTGTGCAATTTTCCCAGCACCATTTATTGAAGACACTGTTTTTTTTCCACTGGATATTTTTTCTTGCTTTGTAAAAGATTAGTTGACCATAGAGTTGAGGGTCCATATCTGGGCTCTCTACTCTGTTCCACTGGTCTATATGTCTGTTTTTGTTCTAGTACCATGCTGTCTTAGCGATCACAGCTTTGTAGTAAGGCTTGAAATCAGGCAATGTGATGCCCCCAGTTCTGTTTTTCTTTTTCAACATTTCCTTAGCAATTCAGGCTCTCTTCTGATTGCATCAAATTTTAGGATTGTTTGTTCCAGCTATTTGAAAAATTCCGGTGGAATTTTCATTGGGATGGCATTGAAAGTATAGATTGCTCTAGGCAGTATAGACATTTTAACAATGTTTATTCTTCTGATCCATGAGCATGGAATGCTTTTCCATCTTTTTATGTCTTCTTCAATTTCTTTCAGGAGTGTTCTGCATTTCCTCGAATACAGATCCTTTACCTCTTTGGTTAGGTTTATTCCCAGATATCTTATGGTTCTTGGTGCTATACTGAATGGAATTGATTCTCTCATTTTACTTTCCATATTTTCATTGTTAGTGTATAGATAAGCAACTGATTTCTGTACATTGATTTTGTATCCTGCCCCATTACTGAATTGCTGTATGAGTTCTAGTAGTTTTGGGGTGGAGTCTTTTGGGTTTTCCATATAAAGTATCATGTCATCTGTGAAGAGAGAGAGTTTGACCTCTTCATTGCCAGTTTGAATACCTTTTATTTCTCTTTGTTGTCTGATTGCTTTTGCTAGGACTTCTAATACTATGTTGAACAAGAGTGTTGAGAATGGGCAAAAATACATAATATAGACTTTCCTGTAGCTAAAGAAAATGGTGCCACCTACCTACATTTCTCCCAATATAACCCCCGAAATCAGTTGTGCCTGGGTGGCTCAGTTGTTTAGTTTCTGCCTTCAGCACAGGTCATGATCTCAGGGTCCTGGGATCAAGTCCCATATCAGGCTCCCTGCTCAGCAGGAAACCTGCTTCTCCTTCTCCTACTCCCCTTGCTTGTGTTTTCTCTCTCTCTCTGACAAATAAATAAATAAAATCTTTTTTTAAAAAATGAAAAAAAAGCATTCAAATCAAAACACAACAAATAAAATTAAATCTGCCATCTGCATAACTTGAAGTTACACAATGTCAAACCCTCAAAATAACTATAAACCAAAATGGAAAAACCACCAAATCTCGGAATGAATCTCTCACTTCCCTGCCTCACCTCCACTTGACCTCCATCCTGCCACAATGTTTTATGACAAACAAAGCAGATGGCAAAAATTTTCAGGGAAACAAGAGAGTAGCTAACAATGAGGCCTAAGATTGCTCTGAAACCACAACCAGAAAGACTTAAGTTGGTCCTAAATCTGAAAATATTTGAAACAGTGTCCAGGTAGATCTAGTCTACATCATACTAGGATAGAAGTATTAGTCCTTGCAATTAGACAAGGAAAATAAGTTATATACCTAAAAATGGAAAGAGAAGTAAAATGTTGTAAGTACAAAACAAGTTCTGAAAAATCAGTCATTTTAAAAGAAAAAATACAAGTATTCTATTTTTTACTTCTCCAACAAAATATAGTTTTCATAGCCTTCTCTTCAGAGTTATGTGGTTCATCTCAATTCTATTTTCTTTTAAAAATCTCCAACTAGGAAACAAAAATTGATGTGTGAATTTAAATAAATCAATTTAAACACAGATAGTTGTATATCAACATGATAATCTGAGCCCTGACAGAGTATCTGGCCTTCCGGACGTGTGAAGAGAAGAACAAAAGTCAAACTTTGGAACTCAAGGCTTTCAAACAATTACTATACTAATTAATACTAATCATATGTGGAATTTAAGGAACAAAACAGAGGATCATAGGGAAAGGGAGGGAAAAATAAAATAGGACAAAATCAGACAGAGACAAACCATAAGAGACTCTTAGCTATAAGAAACATACTAAGGGTCTTTAGAGGGGTGGTAGGTGGGGGTATGGGGTAACTGGGTAATGGGCATTAAGGAGGGCATGTGCTGTAATAAGTACCAAATGTTAGACATAACTGATGAATTACTGAACTCTACATCTGAAACTAATGATTCACTATAAGTTAACTAATTGAATTTAAATAAAATAAGCTTAAAAAAGAAAATATATACAAAACCAAAAATAACTGACAAAAATAGGAGAAAATATTTGCAATATATACCACAAATATGGGCTTCATAATATAAAGAACTTTTGAAATTTAGGAGGAACACAGAAAAATAAATAGTCATCTAAATTGAAAAGAAGAAAGTAAAATTTTTTATTCACAGTAAAATTTTTATCCAGAGATAGAAAATTTGTAAAAAATCTACCAAAAAAAAATTTAGAGCTGGGTTGCTCAGTTGGTTGGGCATCTGATTCTTGGTTCTCAGGGTCATGGGATTGCACCCCATATTGGGCTCCATGCTCAGTGGAGTCTACTGGAGATTTGCCCTCTCCTTCTGCACCTCCCTCTGCTTGTGCATGTTCTCTCTCTCAAGTGGATAAATAAATCGTTTTTAAATTAATTCATTAATTAATTAAATATTAGAGCTAATAAATGAATTCAGCAAATCAACAGGATACAAGATAAACACACAAAAAACAGCTCTTTTTCTATACACTAACAATAAACAATCCCCAAAAATATTTGAGAGCATTTCCATTTACAATAGTATCAAAAAGATTTTAAGACAGTAATAAACTTAGGCAAACTGCCACAAGCCTTGTACACTAAAAACTACAGAACACTGTTGAGAAATGGTTAAAGAAGTCCTAAATAAATGGAAAGATATCTCAGGTTTATGAATTGGAACACAAAATGGTTAAGATCACAAGAACCCCCAAAGTCATCTACAGATTCAATGCCATCCCTACCAAATTAAGCAGGCTTTTTTGTAGAAGTGGAAAATCCAACCCTAAAATTCTTCTGGAATTACAGAACCTGAATAGTCAATCTTGAAAAAGAAGAACAAATATGGAGGACTCACACACCACCCAAAACCTTGCTTCAAAGCTACTACTTACTGCCATTTATTACCAAACTTACTACAAATTGAGGCACCTGGGTGACTCAGTCGGTTAAGCAGCCGACTCCTAATTTTGGCTCTGGTCATGGTCTCAGGGTTGTGAATTGAGCCCCACACTGGGCTCTGCACTGAGTGTGGAGCCTACTTAAGATACTCTCTCTCTCTCTCTCTCTCTCTCTCTCTCTCTCCCTCTGACCCTCTCCACACCTCGTACACTCTCTCTTTCTCTTAACAAAAACAAAAACAAAAACTTACCACAAATTAAAACAATGTGGTGCTGGCATACAATAGACATCTGGATCAATGTATTAGAAATTGAGAGTCCAGAAATATGCTCACACATCCACATTCACTTGATTTTCAACAAGATCTTATATAGAAAAAAACACCCTTTTCAATAAATGGTGGTGGGATCACTGTATAACCATATGCAAAAGAATGAAGTTGGACCCCTACCTCACACATGCACAAAAATTAACTCAAAATGGATCAAACATATAAATGTAACAGCTAAAACTATAAAACTACAGCCACTCTGGAAAACAGTGTGTAGGTTCCTCAAAAAATTAAAAATAGAGCTACCCTATGACCCAGCAGTTGCACTACTTGGGATTTACCCAGAGGTTAAAAAAAAATACAGAAATAAATCATCATGACTTTGGATTTGGCAATGATATCTTTTTTTTTTAATTTATATTTTTTATTTAAATTCAATTAATTAACATATAGTCTATCATTATTTTCAGATGTAGAGGTCAGTTATTTATCAGGTAATTCATCATTACACCAAGTGCTCATTTTTATTATTATTATTTTCATTAAATTCAATTAGCCAACATATATGCCATCATTAGTTTCAGATGTAGTGTTCAAAAATTCATCAGTTGTGTGTAACATCACATGCCCTTCTTAACTCCCATCACCCAGTTACCCCATCCCCCCACTCATTACCCCTCCAGCAACCCTGTTTGTTTTTATAGTTAATAGTCTCTTAGGGTTTTCTCTCCTTTTCTGATTTTGTCTTATTTTATTCTTCCCTCCATTCCCCTATGATCCTTTGTTTTGTTTCTGAAGTTTCACATATGCGTGAAACCATATGATAATTGTCTTTCTCTGAAAGACTTATTTCACTCAGCATAATACCCTCCAGTTCCATCCACATGAATGTAAATATTTACCCTTTCTGATGGCTGAGTTATATTCCATTGTGTGTGTGTGTGTGTGTGTGTGTGTGTGTGTGTGTGTGTGTGTATTATTTATCTATCCATCTGTTGATGGACATCTGAGCTCTTTCCATAGTTTGGCTATTGTGGGCATTGCTGCTATAAACATTGGGGTGCAGGTGCCCCTATGGATCAGGACATTTTTTTTAAATATATATTTTTAATTTATTTTTATTTATTTGACAGACAGAGATCACAAGTAGGCAGAGAGGCAGGCAGAGAGAGAGGAGGGGAAGCAGGCTCCCTGACAAGCAGAGAGCTCGATGCGGGGCTCGATCCCTGGACCCTGGGATCATGACCTGAGCTGAAGTCAGAGGCCTTAACCCACTGAGCCACCCAGGCACCCCGGATCAGGACATTTTTATCCTTTGGGTGAATCTCTAGCAGTGCAGTTGCTAGGTAGTACGGTAGCTCTATTTTTAACTTTTTGAGGAACCTCCATACTGTTTTCCAGAGTGGCTGCACCAGTTTGCATTCCCACCAACAGTGCAAGAGGTTCCCTTTTCTCTACATCCTCACTAACACCTGTTGTTTCTTGTGTTGTTAATTTTAGCCATTCTGACAGGTGTGAGGTGATATCTCATCATAGTTTTGATTTGTGTTTCCCTGATGCTGAATGATATTGAGCATCTTTTCATGTGCCTGTTAGTCATCTGGATGTCTTCTTTGGAAGAATGTCTATTCATGTCTTCTTCCCATTACTTAACTGGATTATTTGTTTTTTTGGGTGTCGGGTTTGATAAGTTGTTTACAGGTTTTGGATACTAACCCTTTATCAGAAATGTCATTTGCAAATATCTTCTGCCATTCCATATGTTGCCTTTTAGTTTTGTTGATTGTTTTGTTCACTGCTTTTTACCTGAAGTCCCAGTAATTTTCGCTCTTGTTTCCCTTGCCTCCAGAGACCTGTCTAGTAAGAAGTTGCTGTGGTCCAGGTCAAAGAGGTTCCTGCCTGTGTCCTCCTCTAGGATTTTGATCATTTCCTGTCTCAACATTTATGTCTTTCATCCATTTTGGATTTATTTTGTGTATGGTATAAGAAAGTGGTCCAGTTTCATTCTTCTGCATGTTGCTGTCCAGTTTTCCCAATACCATATGTTGAAGAGATTACTTTTTTCCATTGGATATAATTTTATTAACTTAAGTCACAACCATCTGATGAGTATTGAATGAAGTAAAATATGAGCTATATTTTTGTAAATTTAAAAGACACACTACTGATATGATTATAGTGTTTGTTTCTGCACCTATTAAATCAAAATTTAAAAATTGAAGGGCAAAGAACTGAAATTCAACAGAATATTAGGGGAAAGGCATTAAATGACAAAATATGTAAGATCTATACAAAATCCTTATAGCCTTTAAACATGTGAAAAAATATTCATACTCCATAATTAGAGAAATGCAAATGAAAATATCACTATGATACCATTTCCCACCTATCAGATTAGCAAAACATTACAATTTAAAATGACACATTCTTTGGTCAGACTGTGGGGGAACATAAACTGCTGGTGGAATGTAGATATAGCACAGCCCTTCAAGAGGGGAATGTGACAAACTTAACTAAACTACATATGTATTTAATGTTTCTTTGACTCACATCTCAGGATCTACCCTGAAGTCATAGCTCTAACAATTGGACATACATATGCACTGGGGTATTCATTGAGGCATTTTTAATTTTTTTTTCTTTTTTTAAGATTTTATTTATTTATTTGAGAGAGAGAGAATGAGAGAGAGAGAGCACGAGGGGTGGGGGGGAACAGAGGGAAAAGCAGACTCTCTGCTGAGCAGAGCCTGATGCAGGTCTCCATCCCAGGACTCCAGGATCATGACCTGAGCTAAAGGCAGTTGCTTAACCAACTGAGCCACCCAGGTGCTCCTGAGGCAATTTTTTCTGATTGCAAAATATTGGAATAACCTAAACACCCTTACAGTGTGAAGAGGTTGAAAAGCCACACCCTGGAGTCTTGAGCAGCCCTAGAGCAGAATGAGGAGACACCATAAATGAACTGTCGAGAAATTTCTCTGTGAAGAGAAAAGTAAAGTTGAGGAAATCTATCTATGGTAAGCTACACTGTGCTGGCTGTTATTAACTTGATGTCTGCAATTCCAAGATGATTAGAGAGAGTGACCAGGACAACAGTAAAGTCCAAGAGAAGTCTAATTCCCACAAGAGGTTCTTTACTGGAGGGGACTGTTCCTCACCAAAGTGTAGACAGGCTCCTTCTAGAAGGAAGCCCTGGATGGTGGGCCCTCAAGCCAAATGCAAATCTTCTGCAGCTCAACTGGGACATTTTCCAAGCTCCCTAGGGTGCTTGGGTCTCAAAAATCATGAGAGTAAGGCTGGGGAACAAAGAATCTTTTAGCCAAGAATGTCTCTGA
Source organism: Enhydra lutris kenyoni (assembly GCF_002288905.1). Lineage (NCBI taxonomy): Eukaryota > Metazoa > Chordata > Mammalia > Carnivora > Mustelidae > Enhydra > Enhydra lutris. Next base: position 1,432,474 of record NW_019154196.1, read on the forward strand.
CCCTCAGGAAGAAATTAAATACATAAACAAGAAAAAAATAAAAACTTGGTTCATCCAGGTAAAAAGTGACTAATTTACAGAGAAACAATAGAAACTATTCAATGTAAGAAGTGAAAAGAGAAAAACTTTAGTTTCTATGCTGTGTACAGTTCACAGGGGAAAGGAAAATGGAAGTAGATGAGCTGAGCTTAGGGAACATAAGTGAGGCAGTAGAGTCCAATAGAAAAGTGAGATGAGCTGATGTAGGAAGAAAGTGAGAGTCCATTCCCAGCTGACATGAAAACTGAGTGCCCTAATGCAGGAGCATTGGGATCTTAAGCCCCTCCTTCAGTTGAGGAAAAAGCTTGGCCATCTCCAGCTTCCTGCCGAGGCTACTGTGCTTACTTGAGACCCCAAGTACTCCCAAGTTCTGTATTCCCCCACCCCACATCTGCCTTGAAGCCTGCAGAGGTTAATGTGTGCCAAGGTACCTGGCCTCTGCAAGTTTTGCTCACCTGGACAACCAGGTATCACCTGCCTCCTTGAGAATAAAGTGTGGCACAGGGCCAGCTGTTCAAAGGGAGTATTGACTTTTATTATCATCACCACTGTTACCATAATTGTTAGTTCTGTTATTGGATTAACTCCAACTCACATAAAGTTGTCCTGGGTCTGGACCTACACATGAGCCTGAAGCACGTGGATTATTGATGTGTCGTAGGGGCTCTCAACCCCTCTGATTTAGTCTCCTTCTCTTCCTCTCTCACAGATCCTTCCCAATTTTCTCAACCGTCTTCTCGTTTAGCCTTCTCAGGAGACCTCCCTCCGGGTAGCATACCCAATAAGGGTTCAGAACCTACCTCCTGCTTAAAGCTTGATATTCAAGGGGCAATGGAAGCCCCTCCACTTCATCCTGCTTTAAAACCCACTTCTGGGGCACCTCGGTAGCTCAGTCGGTTAAGCATTCAACTCTTGATTTTGGCTCAGATCATGATCTCAGGGTCATGAGATTGAGCCCTGCATCAGGTTTCAGCCTTAGTGAGGAGTCTGCTTGAGTTTTTCTCTCTCCCTCTTCCTCCACCTCTTCCCCCACTTGCCACATGCTCTTTCTCACTAAAATCAATTAATCTTTCTTTTTTTAGAAGATTTTGTTTATTTATTTGACAGAGAGAGACACAGTGAGAGAGAGAACACAAGGAGGGGCAGAGGGAGAGGAAGAAGCCGGCTTCCTGCTGGGCAAGGAGCCTAAAGAGGGATTCGATCCCAGGAGCCTGGGATCATAACCCAAGCCAAAGGCAGACACTTAACAACTGAGCCACCCAGGTGCCCCAAATTGATCAATCTTTACAAAAACAAAAACAAAACACTTCTGGGAATGATCCACTGTGTGTCCCTGGCACCAAAATTCTAACTGGTTGTTCTTCTTCCCTTTTCCTGAGACACTGTACTGGAAGCCTTATACCTCTTGTTAACTTTGCTAGTGACAGCACTTTTGGGAACACAAAAATGTCTGGAATCACTTGGATGAAGTAGCTGGTCCCTCCAGCCTTAGAGCAACCACACCTTGAGCCCACTACTCATCCTGCCAGAGACTTCCCTTTCCTTAACCTTCTTCACTCTGATGTTCAGATCTACAATTACACTCGGTTGCTTAAGACCCTTGCAGAACATCTCAAGACCAGCATCCCTCTCACATTTAAAAATGAACATTGATGAGATTTACAGTGATTAGTGGTTTTTGCTTTAGTTCGGTTCATATTTTGGATCAAGTATTTGGAGAGTTAGTTCAGATCATAATTCAGCCAAGAGGTGCTACATCCAGCCCACAAAGAAGGGAACCCACACCCTCCTTCTGTCTTCATAGTCAAAGCACTGAGTAGATGGAAGGTATTGGAATCTGGTGGAAATAGCCCTGTGACTTCTCCCTTCCCTGGTGCAGAGTTGCTAGGAATAGTTCACACCCCCAACCCAGGGTCATTGCCTTGCATCCAGGTGGTTACTAACTGCTGAGCTCAATGGAATGTGAGCGGAAGAGTTTCCTAACAATTACTGGAGGGGACAATGGAGATGCAGGTAGATGTCTGGTGCTGGTAGAACAAACTACAAGGGATCCTAGAGGAGCTCAGGGGGTGGGAGGAACACTTGTATCTTTACTGGAGGAGTGCACATGTTTAACAAAATTAAGTCTGCATGCATGTATTTTGTTATATGTAAGTCATACCTGAATAAAAAGCTGATTCTAAATAAAATAAAATAACCTGGGCAAAAAATGCTTTACAAACTGTAAAGTGCTTTGGAAAGACAAGGCAGTGATTTGTGATTAGTCTAGCTGTGAGTGTAGAATTCTGTGGAACTTCTCAGACATAGGGGCTTATCGTAGAGCCTAGACCAGGACTATGGAAGAATTGGCAGGGAAGGGCTTTATCTCAGTGGAGAGCCCAAGACCTGGCCCAGAGGACAAGAGTCTGGAATTAAGCATGGACAACTAGGGAAAGTAACATAGACATTGAGCACAAGTGGTGCTTAGCCCTCTTCCCTACCATGGGGGAGGAGTCAGGAGCCATTAGTGCAAATTGAAGTGCATTTCTAGGGTTAGAATTACTTTGATTATAGCAGGATAACAGAGCATCTGCCTGGGCAGGTCCCCACTACTTCTCTGTTTAAATTTCCTCCTTGTCCTATCATTCTTCTGTCTTTCCACCTATATCTGGCAGTCTAGGAGAGGCTCCCAGAATGGAAACTTAACCCCACTCCTACTCATATGCTCATGCTATGGCTCTGCTCACCTCTCTGTCTAAAGCCAGAGTCCTTGCAACATGCAGAGACCTCCTGGGATGTGGCTCTTCTCCAGCCTCCATCCCAATTCTCAGCATCCTGGTTTCCATTCCTGAGTGATTCTGCAGTTCACCAAAATTACCACTGCTTCTTCACATCAATGCTGAGCATGGGGGAATCCAGGGGTTTCTAGGAACAGAAAGCTATGGTGGTGGTCTTGCCTGCCTGGAGTAGACAGCCATGTAGGGGTTGCAAATGACCCTTGCTATGGTCTATAGGGCCACTTCTGGGGCCCTTCTATGCTATGGTCTATAGGGCCACTTCTGGTCTATAGGGTAACAGCAGCAATGAAGTGTGTAGGGAGGGTGAAATGAGAGAGGGAATCCTTGGACATGGAAGCAGTGAGATCAGCATGGTTTGAGGGATACGGGCCAGGTATATTCCTTCCACGTCACCATTTCTGATGGTTCTCCCCTCCCTAAAGCATGTGCAGGAGCCAGTTTCAAACTGGAGTAATTTACTAATTGTTAGTTTTTGCTCATTACCAAGAAGAACTATGTTGGCCACTCTCACAAACACATGTGACAGGCGTTAACTATCCGTTCAGTGCAGGTAGGAAGCTGAGGCACAGAAAGGTGATATCTGTTGCCCAATTTTCCAGGGCTGAAATTTGAAGCCATATTCCTTGGCTCTAGAGGACATGCCCTTGACCATTGAGTCATATTGTCTCTGAGGCAAAGTGTTGGAAGTGCCTGTGGATGAACTACTTCCTCCCAGGTCATGTAATTCAGTTCTAGCCAATGATATGAGCATAAGTGATGGATGCTTCTGCCAGGGCTTGTCCCAGAGCATGCTGTGTAGACCTCTAGGCTCCCTCTGTCTCTCCACCTGTCAGCCACAGAACACTTCACTGAGAGCCCAAGAGTTCCATGGCATGGGGGAACCATGGGATAAAAGGAGCCTGGTTTCTTTTTCACTCTCAGAGGATAGCTTCCCAGGACAGTTGCCCAGTCAGGAACATCTGTAGAGGTTTAAGTAACTAAGAAATGAACTATCATTGAATTAAATCCTTTTGCTTATATTAAAAATTTTTTTGACTAAGACTTATTTGTTATAGCAGCAAAACATAGCCTATTATTAACGACAAAGGGGAAAAAATAATTTTATACTGGAGAAACCTGGAATATGCCACTTCAACAAGCAAGCAAGATTAAATAACAGCAGCGATATAACACATCAACATCATATACTTCCTGGTACGACCCACTGAAAAAGACATGCTATTTCTTTTTTTATTATTATTAACATATAATGTATTATTTGCCCCAGGGGTACAGCTCTGTGATTCATCAGTCTTACACAATTCACAGCACTCACCATAACATATACCCTCCCCAATGTCCATCACCCAGCCACCCTGTCCTCCCACCCCTCTCCCTTCCAGCAACCCTTGGTTTGAAGACACACCATTTCTTAGGATTCTTGTTGAACATGCATAACGTCAATCTTGTGATGACAAAACTTCAGGTAAACTCAAATTGAAGGACATTCTGGGAAATAACTGACCAGTAAAGGAAAAACTCCAGAACTGTCACAGATTGTAGAAGCTTGAGGAAATATAGCAATTAAATGCAAAAAGTTGGATCCTAGACCAGAAAAAGGACATTAGTGAAAGTTGGTGAAGATCTATTAGTTAATAATACTGTGTTAATGCTAATTTCTTGGTTTCAGTAACTGTAGCATATTATGTAACATGCAAACTTGAAAGGAAGGTGGATGAGGGGTGTAAGGGCCTATTTAGCCAGAGCGATTCCATCCAGTTAAACAGTGATTTTGTTGTTTATGCAGTAAAACTTAAACTGACCCCCTCCCCCCCAGGGAACTTACTTAAAAACAAGTCCAGGAAACCAGTCCCAGGTAACAAAGCCCAAATACAAGACAGGTCAGGCCAGGTGGAGACACCCAATCAGTGGGGTGTGCATACTGTCTCCCTAGCTACCAAGGAATGTGGGTCCCGCCTTTTGGGCACCAATTCTGACCAAGGTGATAGGCTAGTTCAAATATCTACTAGGGTAAATTGAAATTCAATTGGCCACCCGTGTGTGACCTAGCATGACTGTGCAGTTTTCTCTGTGTGTTGCAATCTCATTGGCCACCTCTGTGTGGCCAGGCTCAACTACATGGCCTTTGCTCTATAAAAATTAGGCTGTGAGGCTGGGAGGGGTCGCCTCTTTGTAAGAGATGGCCCCAACTGGTCAGTTTGATTCTCAATGCTTGGCGCGAAATAAAGCTCTGCTTGACTTTCACTTTGTATCAGTCTCGCTCCTTTGATTACGGACCTAACAAGGGGGTTTCTAGAATTCTCTGTGATATTTTTGCAACTTTTTGGTAAGTCTAAAATTATCTTGAAATAAAAAGCTAAAATAAATACATAAATAAGAATAAAATGAGACAAAATCAGAGGCAGAGACAAACCATAAGAGATTCTTAACTATAGGAAACAAACTGAGGTTGCTGGAGGGAAGGTGGTGGGGGAATGGGGTACTGGGTGATGGACGTTAAGGAGGGAACGTGATGTAATGAGCACTGGGTGTTATATGCAACCGATTAATCACTAAATTCTATCTCTGAAACTAATAATACACTGCATGTTAATTAATTGATTTAAAAAAAGAATGAATGTGATGATGCGCTACCACCAGTTTGCCTTTCTGGTGGCTTTGCTCTTGATGTATTGTTAGTAGGTCTAACCAACAAAGACATACACTGGTTTACACCTTTAAAATTGTTTTATTACAGAAAACGCCATTCTCCCAAGTCCAGCTCAAGATCCAGCTTATTTGCCAAACCTGGACTTCTGTGCATATTGTATTGAACAGCTTTCTTGCTCCCTGGGTATCGGACATGGAGTCAAAAACTCTGCCTTTGATTATAAGTTCTCTGAGAAAAGGGACTGGGGCTCTGTAGCTATGTTCCATTCTGTACAAGGCTATGAGATATCTGGTCAGCCTGAGCACCAACAACATTATGTCTCTGCCTGGGAGGTTAGGCAGGGGAGTCTGCCAGGCTTCTGCAACCCCTCTGCACCCCTCTTTGGGTCCTGTGGACTATGTCACTATGGGCCTGGGACCAGAGCCTGGACAATCACTGAAGGGACAGATATCTGTGCTAGGGACAACACAAGACATTACAGGCATGGCTGGGCATGCCCTCAGTGTGTGGGTGGGGATGGTGGCAGATACGTCCCCAGAAGTCAGGGCTGCAGGCAGAAAGTGCCAACAAAGTGAAAGCTGTGTTTCTCAAACTCAAGCTGGACGGGGATTAGGGATGTTCTAGGAGCCCACACACTAAGGTGCACAGATTTCAATGCAAGGAACTAGGAATTGATGCAAAGGAACCTATGAGGACAGCCAGTGAACAGTGCTTTAATAATGCAGAAAAATGCAGCTGTTACAGGGCTTTGCCTGGAGGGCTGTGGCTGCTATTTACTGAGCAGTTAAATAGGGGAAAGGTGAAGCAGCTGAGGGCAGGATGGACCTCAGATCAGCAGCCCCAGCAGGAGGAGGCTGGCAAGGGCCACAGGGGTGAAGGAGACTTTGGAGCCAGTGTCCGGGGTGGTGGGCTCATTGGAGGTGGGTGCTGAGGAGGCATTGGAGCTGCTGGCAAGAGGGGTGGTCAGGGTTGGGTTGGGAATAGCAGTTAAGGAGGAGTTAGCACTGTCTACACACTCGAACTTTCGGAAGATGACTCCTCCAACTGTCCGGTTCTCAGCAGACAGGAACTGACAGGTGGAGTTGCTGATGTTGGAACAGCCCCTCAGCACGAGCTTCTTAGTCTCTGTGAATGCAATGGAGACAATAAGGACTTCACGGCCCTCTCACCCTTCCTCTGCAGGTCTCTCAGCAACCTGTTTTAGGTCTGGTCCTAAAACAGGAGCTTGGAGGAAGGAGCCCAGGATCAAGAACACCAAATGGTAATGGCAGAGGAACCATGAAGGTCAGAGCCCAGACACCCTCCCACACCTAAACCTGAAAGAAACTGAGGCTCCAGAACATTGATGGAAGCCCGACCTCACAGATGAAGGCCAGAAATAGCACAGATGAAGGCCAGACATGGCACTCATGTCTTCAATGTTTTCCTGAGGAGCTGGCAGGTGATAAAATACAGGGATGGGCTCAGACACCCTAGGGCCCTGTGCTCTCAATCCAGGAAAGACTCCTCCCAGGCTCCCCTCCTCCAGGCTCTACTCTCCATCCCCACTCTTCTCTGGACCTGAGCTTTCTCTGAGAAGGAAAAAATAGCTGGAGGTGATCTTAATTCTAAATCTGAATTATATTGTGTTTAACTCTTTTTTAAGGTGCAAGTCCTAGGAAAAAGCCAAGGGAATGTGCAAACAAAAATGTGACTGCACTACCTTTATTGAGCTCCTACTATATGTCAGTATTGCTCTGTTGGCTACAACTTCAACAGGGCTGGAGGACATGCAGTTCACAAGGAAGGAAGGAACTGGAGGACAGGACTAGCTACTTATCAGAAGGGCTACAAACTTGCTCTGAAAAGGAAAGAGAAATCTCCAAATCCATTTGAAGAAAACAATTAAGTCCTTTTTTGTAGCAAATAGCAGTGCTGGAGATTGAATTACAGCAAGCTAGCTAGAAAAATGTGCAGTTTGGCACATATCTATAGTATTGGGGGGAAAGTGACCTTGGGCAAAAATAAACGAAGAAAAAAGCCCTATGTGTATGATGACTTTGATCTGTCTGGCTTTCAGATTAAGTCAAATGTTACAGATTTTTTAAAAATTCCATCCTTGGCATCAAAAGACACCTGGAAACAAAGTGAGCAGAAAGAGAGTCTTTCTGATGTTATTGTTATCCTTACACATAGTTTAAGAATTAAACATCAGAGCTGTGTAGACATCCTACGGATTTAAAAAAAATATTAAATCTTTAAATACATATTATTAAGTGCAATAAGTCAATGTGAAAAGGTACATACTGTATGATTACAAATATATGATATTCTGATAACAGCAAAATTATGGGGAGATTACAAAGATCAGAGGTTACCAAGGGTTAGAGATTAATAGAGCACAGAGGATTTTTAGGACAGTGAAGTTACTCGGTGTGATACTATAATGCCAGATTATACTCACAAGTGTCAAAACCCATAGAATATGCAACATAAACAGTAACCCTAGTGTAAACCGTGGACCCTGTAATGATGCATCAGCATAGGTTCATGGATTCATGGAGGTACCATTTTGGTGGAGAATGTTGACAGTGGGGGAGGTATGTATGTGTTGGGACAGGGGTATCTGGGAAACCTCTCTACCTTCCTCTCAGTTTTGCTGTGAATTTAAAACTGTTCTAAAAATATAAACCTTAAAAAAAAAGTAAAAGGAGGTTCAGGATACTTGAGATGTTTGGCCTCACTGAGAAACCTGCAATTACAGTTCAGCATGGATTTCCAGTACTACAATTGCCATTAATAAAAGTTGAAATCAAATTGTACCTGGGTGTTAGTGCCCTTAAGCTGTTACTATTCTGAGCCATATTGTGACAGAGACTGGCTAGCTGTGCATTTTAGCTTCATGTCTCTTCCTTTCCTGCTGGACCACCACTAAACACCATTAGACTGCATTTCCACCCTCCAGTGACGTTTTGGTCCCAGCCAACGGAATGTGAGAGAGAGTGATGTACGTGCTTCCAGGCTTTGCCTATGAAAACCTTCCTGCCTTCCTCCACTCCCTGTCTTTCATCACCTGCTGGTGAGAGGCACAGAATACAGTAGGGAGTTGCCCAGTCATGGGTGGGTGGGAGCCAGAGCCTCCAGATGGAAAGAACACAGGCCCGGGGACCCTGCAAGAAACTGCCATATGAGCAAGAAATAAACATCTGTTACATAGAGCCAGATGATTTAGAGGTTGCTGTTTAACAGTAATTAACTTACCCCAACTAATAACTATATTATTCTTTAAGTATTCAGGCAGATGTTATATCATAACATCTGTATTTTATACTGGTTAATTTGTATTCCATAATGGTTATTATCAAATTATTTCTGTAGAAAAGAACAACTGGTTGGCTATTAAAGCCCATTCTGACTCTTTTTCAGTGAGGTGACCCAAGTTGTCATAAGCCAGCACCTCTCAGTAACCATTAGAGAAAATAAATGTAGGGATAAAAGGAAATAAAAGCCCAACCCACATGCACACAGAGAACAATGCAACCTAGTAAAGAAGTAAATGCCAGGAATGACATGATGCACTTAAATGAGCCTGACTTGTTTATAAGCCACAGGAGAACAGGGTTCAAGAGTCGCCTAGCCCAGGAAGAATGGTTCTGGATTAAGGAGGTAGAGAGAGCAACCAGCCTGAGGCTACATTGACAGCCTCGCTATCTCAAAGGCATTCTGACTTGATCCTTTTCTCCTACTAAACTCCACCAGCCTTCTTTTGTTAACCCTGAACTTTTACCCAAGGTGTAATATGTTTCCAACTCAAGTTCCGTAACAGGGAATTGAAACCCCAGGACGTACCATTCTTAAATTCTGCAACTAGATTGACACATCGTTCTTCTTTATAACATTTCCTGAATTGCTCATTACAGGAACTTTCATTAGATCCATAACATGCAGGACACTCTATGTTGCTGGACATATCTTCCATGGAGGAGCTGGTAGGATAAGAACCATTAATTTAGAAGAGTTGAACATAGAACATGGTACTGCCTTGTACCAAAGGGGACAAGCAAGCAAAGATCCTGGCCAGAGAGATCTTGAGAATGGGACAATTGCACGAAGACAACAGTCATCCTAACCTCATATCCCATCAAAACAGTTACAGCACACAATCTCTCAGACCTCCCCTTACAAACGATTCAGTCTTTAAGAACTGTGGTCAAGGGATGTGTTGGGCTGAGAAGGGAAAGGTAAGATTTTGATCTAAAACCAACAAATGTCAACATTAGCCAGCTATTCTGCACATTAGCCAATAGGTGTGTAGTTATTACTAAATCTTTCTCTGAATAAATGAACATATGCCATTATTTATTACTTAATACAAAATTATACTGAGACCCAGTTCTGCTATCAATGAACTGTACTCTAGAACTATGACATATTAACTTTGCCTTTTTGGCTCATGTTTTCATCTCCAAAAAGAGAGCTTTGGTATAGCCCAGTGGTTCTCAAACTGTGGTCCAGGATCTCCTGGGTATCCCCAAGAAAATTTCTGGGGCGTCCACAAGGTCAAAGTTATTTTCATGATAATACTAAGATGTTCTTTGCCTCTTTTACTCTTTCTTTCATGAATGTACTGAGTTTTTTGGAGGCTACATGGCATAAAAGATTGCAACAGACCAAATGCACAAGCAAATCTGAGAACCCAGTTGTCTTCTATTAAGCCAGAAATTAAAGAGCTTTGAGAAAATATGTAACAAATGCCACTCTTCTTACTAATTTTTTTGTTTTGGAAGATAGTTATTTCTATATAAAAATGTTATGAATGTTAACATGTAATGGGTTTATTATTTCTTGGTGAACTAAATAAAGATTTTTAAATTTTTTTGGAAATTCTATGAATTTTTGAAATTTCTAATACTGCAAATATTGACAGTACGATTCACATAAATCAAATTTCTCTGGAGTCCTCAATAATTTTGAAGATTTAGCATCTTAAAATAGGGCCTGGGGCCACAAAGTTTGAGAAATACTAATAAGCATCTAATTCCATACAACTTGGAGTGCTTTGATTTCTGTCTATACTGAGAAAAGAGGAAAGCATGACAGCAGTAATGATTTTCCCGTTTGTTTTCCAAGCAATTGTTTTAAGTCAGCTGTTGATGTTACCCAGGTATACAATGAAGTGCTTGGACTTGAGAAGTCCACCAGAAGGTGAAGACCAGAGGTGGCAAAGGAAGGGAGAGAGCTGGGAGGCTAGAAGAAGGGTGGTACATTGCCAACACCCACCCGGAGCGTCACTGGTCTTGTTGCACTCCTTTCCTTGGCAGCACTGGCTTACAAAGTGGAAGTGTACATTATCAGACACTTGGACAGTGAAGGCTTCAACCATGTCTCTGCCTTCCCTGCAGTTCTCTGCAGAGCAGGCTTTGTCCTGGTATATATTGGCTGCTCCTACACAAAGAGAAACACAGACCGTCAGTCCTGGGTAGGTGGCTTCAGAAAGGGCAGAGACCCTGAATAGCGACTGCTTCAAACAACAGCAGAAAACATACCCTCAGTTCAATGTGATTTCAGAGACACTGGAGAGAGTTTCCTGGCAAACAGAAAAATCCTTCCCCATGAGGTAGTTCCTTCCTTTAGCAGGAGATGAGCAGAGGTACAGGCTAAACTTCAGGTCAAGGACTGATGGGGAGCTTGGAAATGGTGGTTCAGGCCAACATTCCAAGGCCCCCTGATCAGTCTTAGTATCTCTATAAACAGCCAAGCAGACATGATGGTCCTACAAGCAATATGATGTTAAACTTGCATACAGTCAAGCTTCTAGACCAGAGCTATTGAATGGTAGCCAGTAAATAAATAATAAAATTTATCCACAATAAAATTTAATAAGAAATCTAAGTGCTCTGGGAGAGAAGTAACAATCATGTCAGCAAATCACACTGGGTAAAAGCCTGTTGGGTCTGGAGCAGGAAGGAGCACTGAGGGGAGGAAGGAGGGTGCAGAAAAATGGAAGAATGCAAGTACCCAGAGCAAATCGCCTGCTTTACAACTTGACTAAGAGCTGCCCCTGCTTCTCACACCCACCAGTATAGGTCTAGAATGAGGTTTCAGTCAAGGGCAGCAATTCCACAGGGCTTGTCTGCTTGGCCCTCCATTCTCATCTCACTCCTGTGTGCTGCTTCTTCTGGAAGGCATCTTTGCATAGCCTGGCCCTTCTTCAGCCTTCCTTTCCTCCCTGACCACCCTCTCTAGCTCCTGCCCCCATGCAAATCCCAGAAACAGGGGTTATGGCATCCCAGGCTCACCTAAAGAAGAGTTGGTCATGAAATTGGTACAGCTGGCATTGTCATCTGGGGGACACTCAGTGATGATGCTGTTGTTACAAGGGTTTGTCAATGAATTACACTGCACACAATGTAGGGATTCTGGGGAGACAAGATGGACAGCATCGCCAACACTCAGGGGGACACTTATAGACTGTACCCTGGACAAAGCGCCACATCCAGCTCAGGGCAAAAGAAGAGTCAGGACAGCATCCCTTCCCTCTGGGATCCCCCAAACTTGAGGCTGTGTGATGGAGCCACCCATATTCATTTCTCCCCACCATTTCCCAATAGGAAGACCCATAGCACAGAGCAGCTTCTCTGAGGGCAGTGTGCTCAGAGGGGTCTCATGTTCTCCACTGACCACACCCTGACATAGAGGCCATGGGACAGGACCCCAGAACACCAAGGGAGAAGACTCTGATGAGGTACAAAAAGGGGTCTTCATTCCCAAAGGGTGTCAGTGGGTTCCCTTACCTACAGCTGCCACCATGAATCCTGTGATGATGGCAGCAACAAGAATGCCCTTCATGGTGCAGGACCCGGTGTCTCTCGAGGATGAGGACTGTGGTGCAGAACCTTATGCCTGAAGAGACACAAAGAAGGCAGTCAGGGTGCCTGCAAGGCTGCTGGGACACAACAGCCCCTAAGGTTGCAATCAGACTTCCACACATCACACACACAGCCCATCCTTGTGACGGAAGGAATTGGCACTCTCAGCTGGGAGCACAGAGCTGTGACACAGTTTCCATGCTGCCATTATACCTGCACCAGGGTCTGGGTTGTCCCCAGTCCTGGATGCCTACAGAAGCATCTACACAGAGACACAAAACACAGCTGGGCATTGCCCACAGCCACTTCAGATACAGCATAGGCAGGCAGATGATTGCCAGCCCCACGGGGGATGGGGTCCAAGAAGAAAGCTGGGCTCTCCTCTCCCAGAGCATAATGGAGTTCTCTAGCTAATATCTGTTCACAGTCACCTAATTCACTTAGGGCCTCTGTCGCTGTCATCACCACCCCAACAGGCAGACACCTACTGAGCACTTACTTGACTCTGAACAGTTCATGTTCATTACTTCATGAAATGCCTCCACTGCAGCAAGCAGGGACTACTGTTAGCATCACCCTCCTTCCAGAGGAGAAATCAAGTCCCGGAGAGACCACATAAACCAGTCAAAGTCAAAATCACGTTCCTGGAAAGTGTTAGAGCCAGGGTTGGCCCAGGCCCTAATCACCACACATACTGCCTCCAACAGATGGGACTCCCAGAGCCCCACATGTGACCTGCAGGAAGGAACCAGAAGCCCCAGCACACCTCCGACTGGTATGTCACCAGTCATCAGAAAGCTAAGTTACCTGTATTCATTAGGATCCTGAATGAGAGCTCCCAGAATTTCAACTTGCCCGTGTATAAGAGCAGCGCGGAGGGGAAGCTCTAACTCTGCGCTGAGTCCTTCCTGACTGTTAGCTCATTTAGCCTATAAATGGCAGCCACAAAGTGCATGTGCTACTTAAATTTAGACTCATTGAGGGGCGCCTGGGTGGCTCAGTGGGTTAAAACCTCTGCCTTCGGCTCAGATTATGATCCCAGGGTCCTGGGATGGAGCCCCACATCGTGCTCTCTGCTCCGCGGAGAGCCTGCTTCCTCCTCTCTCTCTCTGCCTGCCTCTCTGCCTGCTTATGATCTCTGTCAAATAAATTTTTTTTAAAAATCTTAAAAATAAAAAAAAAATTTAGACTCATTGAAGGAATGAAAAAATAAAAAAAAAATTCTGTTTCTCAGTCACCTGGCTAGCGACTACCTATTTGCCAACACAACTCTGGAACATTCCTATTACTGCAGAAAGTCCCAGTGCACAGCGTGGCTTATAGCCCCACTTGGCAGGGGAGACACCTGCCCATGGAGAGAGAAGAAAAGCTGCCCCAAGTCTCCCAGCCTCGTAAGCCAAAACTGGGACTTCATTCTGCATCTTTCCAGCTCCAAAGCTGAGTGACACCATGACAGCTCTACTTACCAAGGGAGACTGGACCTTTACCTAGAAGCTGCACCCAGCCTCCCACCTCTCAGCTCACCACACCACAAACATACCACACACACACCACATATACCACAGCAACTATGACCCCTTTGTTGACTTATTAGGGATTGGCGGAAAGGAAGAGAAACAAGTTCAGTCAAGGGTGGCAGAGGGGCCCATCTAAGGGCCACATCATACAGAAATCCAAGGAGAAAAATTAAGAATGTCTGGTTTGGAACTTTTGGTAGATATTCCATGTGTTGCATTCTGCATGCCCCCCTGCCTGCTCACCCCTCCATGCCTGGAACCCCTGTGGGGAGAGAGGCTCAGAGGTCGAACTTCCTGGGAAGGGCCTCTCAAGCCTGTGAGTATGGAGAAGGAAAGGGGATGGAAAGAGATGAGGGTAAAGAGGTCACAGCAGCCATGTCAGATGCATAAATTACTTCTCCTTATGGTATAAGCCTGATTATTAGCCTCATTTTCAGGAGGAAAAAAGGAGGTCCACAGACGTCGGGATCCAGCCCAGAAACACACAGCAGAGAGTCAGAGCCTAGAAGTGGCAAAATCCTGGGCCCTGCTCACCACTTCTGAGGAGAGAAATCAGCGAGGTGGCAGTTGGGGCAGGAGACCTCAAACAGAAATGGAGAACAAGTAGCATCTGAAAAACCCCTTTGCAAAGTCCTTCCCACTCATCTACATTGGATATTTTCTGAAAGAGTCTTTCCACATCTGCTCTCATTTTATACACAGGCAAGTTCCACGCAGCTGTGAAGAGGAGGACACAGCACAAAGGAGAGCAAACCCCAGCCCACACACCTCTCCTGTTGAGACTTCCTTCTCCTGAGCACTGCAAAAGGAGCAAGAGCCATGAGAGTGTCTTGGACCCCAGCCATCCCTCAATGCCCCTCTCTTGGTTTCAGCTTCTCCCAAGATGCCCACCCCCCACCACACATTGGCTTCAGCCCCTCACCTTCAGAGTCTGGCCTGGAGACTGCCCTGCAGAAGGTGGATCCTGGCACAGGATTACAGCAGGTGTGTGAAGGGCCTTATATAGCAGGTGACTGAACAATCAGGAAGTACGGCTGCCTGCAGGGAGAGGCTACTGGGCCAGACTGGCCTCTGCCAAGCCATAGGGCCACAGGCAGCTTAAGTCTTTGGCAGCTGTGCTGTTGGTCAACCCTCTCAGACCTCCAGAAACTGGGTGCGACTTTGGTTAAGGCCTGACTTCGGCGTAACATGCAAGAGAGGAAGGTGTGTCCCTGACATTGTCTCCTGTTGGTCCACTGAATGCATTCCGATATCTGCTAATAAATCACAAGCGTCACTTTACTCCAGCCTGATAAGGCAGTCATCTTCATTGGGCCATTTACAAATGAAGAAACCAAGGCACACAAGAGAAACGTAGGAGACTTGCCCAAGGTCACACAGCTCAGGCAGAGTCAGAAGTCAGAATCAGGCCACATGGGGACCATGCAGCTCAGGAAAGGGGGTCAGGCCCTCTGGGGCCACTGTTTTAACCTCTCTAAATCCAACAAAGATGAGGGTAAACCCACAATACAGTCTTGCAGGGTAAGGGGGCCATGAAGCCTAGTCTATACACCAAAGTCAGGGGCCCACAAACATCGCTGCTGTCACCGCCAACACTCTAGGCACTTCAGACAGCCTAGCTGTCTGGGAAGCCACTGCTGGTGAGAGCCTAGGTCAGCCCCTCCCAGCACCTTCACACCAAACCATGCATGTTCTTGAGCACTGAGTGTGGACTGGATTTCTCGGCGCTTCTCATCTTTCTGCAGTCCTTGCCACCTCAGACACACACATTCCTACACACTGATGCACACACTAGCGTGCATGCACACTCAAATCACACACATCATAAACCACATACATGCGCGTGCGTGCGCACACTCACACACACACACACACAAGATTGGTGAGGGAGGACCAAGGGTACAGGGGTTGGGGGCACATCACACCATCACCCCTTGCCTGCAGTTAGACTTGGAGTTCCCTGCTCTTGAAAATACCCCTTATCCGTTTGCTGCCCCTCTGTATTTGGTGGCTCAGCTCTCCCTCCCTTTTCCAGACCCATTCATCCATCCAACAAACATTTGCTGGTTTTTCGGGGGGGGGGGGGGTTTGGGTTTTTTGTTTGTTTGTTTGTTTTTGTGATGGTGGTAGCGATGGGTTATTTTTTGGTTTTTGTTTGTTTGTTTGGGTTTTTTTGCACCATGCATTGGGTCTGCTCTAGGCATTTGGGAAGTATCTGAGCAAAAAGAGACTGCTCTCCTGGACTGTAGTCTAGAGTAGGAGACAGACAATATAAATAGTGATAAATAAGCAAATGACAGGGTACATTAGAATTTGGTGATTATTCTAGCAAAAAGACAGTGAAAAGCAAAGGTGAGGGATCAACCGTGCTGGGGGAAACAGGATTCAGTTTTAAATAGTTGGGTCTGCAGCATTGGTGTCATGAAGAAAGCAAAATTTAGGTCATTTTTTATAAGCAGAGCTTCTGGCCATCTCTCATTTTCTCCACTTCTCCCTTTCTGCCCTCAGGCTGGTGACAACAGCCTTTACCTAAACAAAGGCAATTCCCTCTCTAACTGAATTTTATTACTCTTCACTCCAGCCACCTGGGAGAGCCCAGTGGGAGAGGTGGTAGCAGGAGCCACCACATCCAGCAGGATGTGGGTGAGAAAAAGGTCCTGTGCACTGGGCTTTCCCCAGCCAAAGATGAAGGACTTGAAAAACACAATAATAGCCCCAAGGGCCACTCTGGTAATACACTGAGAATCGAGAGGAGAATCAGGCTAAGCGACAGTAATCCTTTGCAGAAGGCACCAGATACCTGGGCAAAAGGGCCAAAGACTTGCTGAATCTAGTTTTTGCCCCTCATAAATAAGTGATTTATTAACCTGGCCCACTGGGCCTGAGCTCCCCGTCTGTAAAATGGAACCATCAGACCCTGAAGAAATGGTTGCTGGTTATGCATTTCCTCCTGGAACCCTCACCCCATCCCACTGTGTTTTCTCTGATGTCATGTAACAACAATGGCATGAGAAGCAGGGGTTGATCTTGTGTGATGTGGTTGTAGATCCTGAACTGGGCTGTGCGCAGCCACTCACAGCGGTCCCAGATTTGCCCATCCCGAGGTCTAGATAAATGTACAGATGGGTATCATAAACCCCCTTGACAGATGAGGAGGCTGAGCCCCAGAGAGGCCTCTCTTCCAGGCCTTAAGACACCTGGGCCAACATTCTTTCTACTGCAACACAACTCATGTGGGGCCAGTCTCTCCTCACAGGGTTGGGAATGTTGACCTGCTTTCCTTCTCTTTGTTCCTTTCTGTAGTAAGCATGGGACTCTCAGAGCCAGAAGGCTGGGATCACTCATAAGGCATTATAAAAAAAAATAGTGCCCCCAAAGTAAACCCTCCTGACTAGCAAAGAAGTCCAGGGACCCAAGAGAGGCAAGTCTCAACACACTGTCTAAATTTTTCTCTTAAATTAAGGATACTTGGCACGTTTCAGGCACTGTGCCGGTATTATCCCCTTATAAGACAACAAGGCTGGCTGTCCCCATGACCATTCAGTAGGAAGAAGCTGAAACTCACCCAGACAGTGGACAGTCTTTCTGAGGTGTGAATCTGAAACCCATGTGGGAAATGGGCTTCTCCTGAGTTTCCCTAAACCATCAGCAAAGCTTGGAGGTGAGTTCTCAGAGGGGTCCACTCCATTTTGGAATAAGTACACGGAGGTGAGCACAGTTGGGCAGCGAGAGCAGAAACCCCAATAGGGGTCCAAGCTAAAAACTCAGCTAAGTATTCCAGTTGAGATCTTCCCCCATGTTTCACCTGCTCTCTGTCTGTATTTACTTCAGGGAGCTTTCATTGACTGGCTTCTCCCTCCAACTTGGAAAGTGAAAGCAAACTAAAAAACTGTTTCCCGTATTCCTGACCTGCACACAGCACTCAGTGAGTATGGCAGTGCTCTGAAAGACAATCCTGCCAACAGTCCTTGCCCTGTGCCAGATAATGACCCTCTGAGTCTTGGGTTCCCCATCTGCCAAATGGAAAAATACAATGCCACCTACTTCTTAAGAGTCGTTCTGATGGTTAGAAGAGATCACTCAGGCAGACATTTAGTATGTACCTATCATGTTGTAAGGGCTCCAAAAATGATGGCTCCCACTGCTGCCACTCTGAGCCTACACCAGTGACACCACACCTAGGGGAATACCAAAGTCATATAGGGCCGGGGCTAAGATGAAGCTTGACCTCAGAGTGCACCTCTGCTACCTACTGAGGGATTAAGCTTAAACAATTAGTTACTTGTTCTCTGAGTCTTGACTTCCTCACCTGAAATCATAAAGATTGAGATACTCTTTGTACAATGCATATACTATTATAAATTTAGCCTAAGGAAATTAGGCCATTATGGTCAATTAATTCAGTCACTGACAGTTTCCCTGGGCTTCCTTTGAGGTAGGCAACATGTCTAGCACTAAATCAATAATCACATCAGGCAGTTTTCAATATGATCATTTCCCTAAAACGCCATGCTCTAAATACAAGGCATATTTGAAGAATTATTGTAGCCAATATTATAAAACCAGTTTGTTTGTATGATTTACTTTGTGGACATCCACTGGACTGCTGAGGAAAAACAAAAACTAACAGACAGGCCTGGCTTGACACCTGGCTACACCAGTTATTGGCTCTATAACCTCGTTAATGAGATTCTCACCATCTCCAACAAAACAAAAGAAAAGCAATGCTATTTCACACAGATGTTGACTCATACAGTGGCAGACACACAAAAAGCACTCAATGAAAATGACTGCTCCTTTCCCCCCATCCTTTCTCTGACAATAAAGACCTAAATGTCCTCATTTATTCCACAAATATGTGTTACTGACTTTATGTTAAGCACTGGGTAGTGGGGTTGCAAAGTTAATGAGATAGAGGAGTTCCTTGCCTTCCCTAAGATTTTTAAGCTGATAACAACTACAACCAAACAAGGAAACTTTTTAAAAATACAAGTAAACAGACAAATAAAGATAATTGCAAATCGAAGAGTTGTGATGGAAACAAAATGGTGGCTGAGGTAGGAAAGAATAAGGTTGAGGGAGCGAGACCTCTCTGAGAGGTGGGAAGGGACCAGACAAAGGAAAGGAGATCAGATGGTTCCCTGGAGAGGGCAAAAATCATGAGCAAAAAAGGCTCATTGGTGAAGAAGAATATAGTTTGCTTAAGGGACTGAGCAAAAGAACACCAGTTTATGGAAGAATCAAAAGACCAGTATTCACACCCTCCTCAGCTCATTTCAACATTTTATGTTGGTTCTTCTCACAATGGCATAGAGGAGGTGCAAAGAGCACTGGGATTATTGGCAGAAGAGAGGTGTTTTAGTTTTGCAATTTACTAGTTACATGCTAACTTTTCTCCACGAGTCACAATTTCCTTACCTGTAAGATGGTAAAATAAGTAATATATACCTAGATGAAAGTAGTTGATGACTTCCTTCCTCTTGTCTACAAAACAGAATAAGAAATAATTAATTTTCCACTGATTACATCATTTCCAATGAGTGTGGTAAGCGAGCCAGACTAACCAGTATCCCTTACACATCAAGCCAAGGTTATTATGGCCATGTGCAGTGGAGCAGAGTCAAAGTCATATTGACAGGAAGACACACTTTCTTAATATAAATGAATTACATTGTCTTGGGAAGAATATTAACACTGACTTTTACCTTCTGAGTAGTGAGTGAAGTAACCTCCCACTACTGAGTCTGAACTGGATCTGTTTACCTATCTCCCTGCTCATCCTTCTATCCATCAGAACCAGAAACCCTGGACAGAAGTCAACCTCCATTAGCAGGTGGCCAGAGCCCAAAGTGATGGTACTGGGGAGACCCCAGAAAGAAACAAATGATGAGGCTCTGTGTCCTTTGGGATGCAGTGGAGTTGAGTTTCCCTGGGGAATGGGAAGATGGTAGAGTAGACACAAGAGTGGAGGCTTCATAAAAAGAGACAGAACAATGGAAATTAGGGAAATGGGGATGCAGGAGGAAAAAAGGATCATTCAGGACCCTCCTTCCATCCTGCTTCCTCTGTGAGACCCAGAAAAAAACTCGGGCTCTTTCTGGATGTAGCTGCCTGCTGCATCCCACCAACCTGTGACAGAATATGCCTCCACCAGCAGGCAAGACTGGCTTACTTCAGTAAGGTGTAACAAATAGCTTCCAGTCACTTTGATGGTGATGACAAACAGTAGTGCTGGTTTTGTTTTATTTATATTTTCTTTTACTATATTTTTCAAAATAAAATTGGAAACCCTGTGGAAGTTCCAGATATATGCTTGCGAACCCCTAGGGCATAGACCTCATTCTTTTATTTGGTTTGCTTTGAAGACAGCAGATAGAATGGAGAAGAGTTAAGAAAGATTGTCATACCTAAAGGAAGAATCAAACAAGAGAAGGCAGCTGAAAACAGACAACTCATGAGACTATTTCCGGCAGGTTGCTTCCAAAGCTGTGTCTATTGGCTCATGGGAATAAGGACAGGCTTCCCATGTCTTTGTGACTCATTCAAATGGAATTTTCATTTAGGAATATAATGTCATTTCAGACATATTAAATTAGTTATTAAAGGGTGAAACAGGGGAGCGTCTATATTGATGTTGGTGACAACAGGAGTATACAGAATATAGACTTGGTTTCTATTTCTGGTTTTCATGAGCTGTGTGACTTTGACCCATGTCCTTCCCCCTTTTCTACCCCAGGAAAGGCATTATAAGACAGAATTCAGTCTAGTATCAGATGTATTATTCCAACAGAGCTAACTGCTCTGGAGCTTTAGTCCCCAAGTTCAAGTCTCTTTTCTGAGTCCAAATATGGTCATTAAGATTAGGCAGAGGGTAGGAGCTAATATGGCAGGCTGGTGGGGGGACCCTATGCTTGCCTTGTCCCTCAAACACAGCTAGAAAAATATCAAAACACTTTGAACACCCAAGAAATCAATCTGAGGACTGAGAAACAAAACTACAAACTAGAGGGAGCAAAGAGGCCATATCATGGAAGGAGGAGGTGTGGAGACATGATTTGAGGGAGAAAAGAATCATGGGTGCTGAGGGAGGGGAGGCAGTCTTGGTCCCAGAGAAGAGGGAGGGAGAGAGAGAGAGTAAGAGAGCAGTAGAGCAAGCGGTGCACAGGGAATAACACAAGAAAAACACTTTTCCAAACCCATTCACTAGAAAATGAGAGAGACTAATTACCATGATATTTCTACAACCACCAGAGATGAAAGACTGATTTTTCAGAAGTCTGCACCATGGCCAGTGTGGAGCCCAATGGGTGCAGTGGTGCTGCTGTGAAGAACAAAGACCCAAGAGCAGATGCAGCAATCTGAGGATGCCTGAGACATTGGCATCTGGGCTTTTTTGTCCCTTGAGAGGTGGTGCCCCCCTCCCAGATGCATACAGTGCTGCAAAGCTTCAGCTCTAGTGGAAATAGGATTGTGTCTGTTTTAATGAGCATACCGAAGCATAGCTAGTTAAAACTTGCCACACACTGGCCAAGGTCCAAGCACTCCCCATTGCAGGTGAGGAGAAACTCTGCAGAGGACTGACCTGAGGGAAACAGCAGCCAAAACACAACAGCAGAGTGCACACGGTGTACACCAGAAATACTTCATGAAATGATGTTCATCTTCTTCTTTCTTCTTCTTCTTCTTCTAGAGGTTCTATTTTTTTAAAAGACTTTATTTATTTACTTATTTGAGAGAGAGAGAGAGTGCACAAAGTAGGGGGAGAGACGTAGAGGAGAGGGAGGAGAAGCAGACTCCCTGCTAAGAAGGGAGCCCAAGATAATATATGGGGCTCATTTCCAAGACCCTGAGATCATGACCTGAGCTAAAGGCAGATGCTTAACTGACTGAATCACCAGGCACCTCAAGTTTCTATTTAAATACCAGTTTGTTAACATAGAGGGTAATATTCGTTTCCGGAATAGAATTTACTGATTCATCACTTACATATAACACCCAGAGCTCATCACAACCAGTGGTCTCCTTAATACCCATCACCATTTATGCTATCCAAAGCCTACCTCCCTCAGTTTGTTCTCTATCATTAAGTTTCTTACAGTTTGTTTCCCTCTCTATTTTTTTTGCTTTCCCTCATGTTCATCTGTTTTGTTTCTTAAATTCCATATATGAGTGACATCATATGATTCTTCTTTCTCTGACAGACCTATTTCACTTAGCATAATACACTCTAGCTCCATCCCTGTTGTTACAAATGGCAAGATTTTTTTTAAGATTTTTATTTATTTATTTGTCAGTCAGAGATCACAAGGAGGCAGAGAGGCAGGCAGAGGGGGGGGCGGGGAAGCAGGCTCCCTGCTGAGCAGAGAGCCCGATGCGGGGCTCGATCCCAGGACCCTGAGACCATGACCTGAGCCGAAGGCAGAGGCTTAACCCACTGAGCCATTCAGGACCCCTCAAATGGCAAGATTTTATTCTCTTTGATGGCTGAGTAATAGTCTACTGTATTTATATACCACATCTCTTTTTTTTTTTTAGTTATGTAGCCCTTTATTAGGGACTAAAATAGAAGGTATCTGTTGTACGACATGGGTATAATCGACTATAACTGGAGATTTATTGTATTCTAATACAGATCATTTATAAATGCAATTTCTTTATTAAAAAGCTTCCACCCTTTTTGTTTGTGTGCAACTTGCAAAACTATTCTGAAAGTGGAATATATGTGCACAAGTCTGCAAAGAGTGCAGATTTAGGATATAGCAACTGCTTTACCAGTTACTTTCAAAAAACTGTCTGCCACAACTGGGCTTTCACATTGCCATCTTCTTTGATCAAAATATTTTGATGCCAGTCTTCCTTCCACTGCTCTAAACTACAAAGCATTTTTTAATGAGTTGAAATTAAGGGAAGGACTACACCTACTAGAAAAGAAGAGAAGAAAGTTCTATTAGTTTGAGGTTTCAGAATCCCCCTAAGCCAGGACCAGTATCTTGGTAAGCGTTAGGCGGGGACCCCGGACAGAGAATGAGTATGTGCAGGTGGCATCCCTGAGGATTCAGAGCTTCAGTGGACCATGAGTGCTCCCACTGCATAACTCACTGAGCTGTCTTGCCAGTTTCTACACTGGCTTGACTGGGCATAATTCAAAAAGGAAAAGCTCATATTCATTCCATTCTTCTGGAGCTCTGTGATAACATTAATAGCACCCCAATGAGATGTATTCCACGTAGAGTATTTTGGCATTTCGTCAAGTAATCACTAAAAAATACAGGGCCTAGTTGTTCTATAATACTCATAACCCCAATGGCAGAAATCAGAAGAAACCATGGAGATTACTAGGATCTGCTAGCTATTTACTAAAGAGTTTTCAGAATTCCTGTTCTTTTGACTCACTCAGAGTTCCAACCAGTACAGGATTAATGGTTAACTCATCCTTATGGCTTTCCATGGCTTTAGCTGTATAAGGCAAATGCATTTCAGTGCTGTGTTCATCTCCATCTGTCTACAGAGACACGCGTTCAAACATTCCTGTCTTCCATAGTTCTCCGTCAATCTTTCGGTCAATACAAGGTCACACAGAGTTGTCCTACATAAATCCACCCTGGAAAGTGCACATGGAGAGAGGGGCACATGAAGAGAAGGTTGAGGGTTCTCGGGATAATAGATGGATCCACCTGTTTGTAAGCATGAGCAGCACAAGACCCACAGTACGTATATCTTGATGGGTTGCAGGTCTTTCTGTAGACTGTACTTGTGAGAGCCAACTTCTAGCAGTGCATTCAGCTGCAGTCCTGAGGCTGTGTACCAGCTCCGGCATGACTGGCTTCCCAGCAGACCACAGCATTGGACATCTTGATGCCTGTGCTGCCTGTGGTGCCAAGGATGAATAAGGAGGCAGCTGTGGCAGGAGCCACCCTGCAATGGGACAAGACACGGCGGGCCCAGCCCAGTAGGAGGAGGAAAAAGAGGAGGCAGCAGCCCAGGAGAAGGAGATGGCAGCCGGGGGAGTGGCAGCGGAAGCAACAATCACGGCAAACTCTGGTGACTGCCAGAAGATGGGTCCTGGGGCAACTTCACCAAAGCCTGGAAAGCCCTGGCCTTGCCCCCGACTCGCCACTGCTCCCCAGCCACTGCTGGTTCTGCGGATCCACCCCCATATTCCCCTCTCCTCCCAGCTGCCCTCCCCGAGCCACCACTGGTGACTTCACCACCATGACTCTATGCCCACTGCCTCCCCCCAGTTCCCGCTGGACTCCCTGCACCAACACCCACCCCAGCCAGGGCCCTCCTGCCCACCCTGCCCCACAGCTCTGTACCATATCTTTGTTATCCATTCATCAGTAGATAGACATTTGGGCTCTTTCCATAATTTGGCTATTGTTGATAATGCTATTAGAAACATCAGGGTTCATGTGCCCCCTCAAATCAGGAATTTTGTATTCTTTGGGTAAATACCTAATAGTGGAATTGCTGGTATGATCTCTTCTTAATAAAACATCAGGACAGGGGGTGCCTGGGTGGCTCAGTGGGTTAAAGCCTCTGCCTTCGGCTCAGGTGTCAATCCCAGGGTCCTGGGATCGAGCCCCATGTCGTGCTCTGTTCAGCAGGGTGCCTGCTTCCCTTCCTCTCTCTCTGCCTGCCTCTCTACCTACTTGTGATCTCTGTCTGTCAAATAAATAAATAAAATCTTAAAAAAAAAAAAAAACAGGACAGGAAACATAATAGACTTTCCTAACAGAGATAAGGCATGCTTAAAACGCCAAGAGGGAAGAATTCATCCCAAAAGAAAGAACAAGAAAAGGTCACAGCCAGGGATCTAATCAAAGCAGATATAAGTAATATGCCTGCACCAGATTTTAAAACAAAAATGGTAAGGATACTAGCTGGGCTTGAGAAAAGCATAGAAGACACCAGGAAGTCCCTTACTACAGAGATAAAAGAGCTAAAAACTAGTCAGGCTGAAATTTTAAAAATGTTATAACTGAGATGCAAAACCACTGCATGTAATGTCCATAAGGATAGAAGAAGTAGAGGAACAGGTAAGTGAATAAAAAATAAAATCATGGAAAATAATGAAGCTGAAACATAGAGGGAAAGAAAAATGTTAGATCAGGATTCTAGAGTTAGGGAACTGAGTGATTCCATAAAGCATATTTGTATCATGAGATTACCAACAGAAGAAAAGAAGAAAAAAGAGCAGAAGGTTAATCTGAACAAATTATAACTGAAAAATTCTTTTTTTCATGTTAAATTAGCAAACATATAGTACATCATGAGTTTTGATGTAGTGTTCAACAATTCATTAGTTGCATATAACACCAGCACTCATCACAACACAAACCCTCCTTAATACCCATCACACTGTGGGAGGAAGCAGACATTCAAATCCAGCATGTACAGAGAACTCCCATCAAAATTAACAAAAGCAAGCTAACACCAATACATATCATAGTGAAATTTGGAAAATATAGAGATAAAGGTAAAATCCTATAAGCAGCAAGACAAAAAAGTCTTAACTTAAAAGTTAAGTCATAACTTAACTTATGAGGGAAGACAAATGAAACTAACAGTAGATTTCTCCACAGAAACTTGGCAGTCCAGAAAGAAGTGGCATGATATATTTAATGTGCTTAATGGGTAAATCAGTAGTGAAGAACACTTTATCCCGCAAGACTGTCATTCAGAATACAAGAGATAAAGAATTTCCCAGACAAACAAAACCTAAGGAGTTGATGATCACAAACCAGCCCTGCAACAAATATGAAAGCAGACTCTTTTGATGGGGGAAAAAAAATAGTGACAAAGACTAGACAGAAATAGAGAAAATCTCCAGAAACAATAACTTAACAGGAAATACAATGGCAATAAATTCATTTCTATCAATAAGTAACCTGAAATAAAAAAACTAAATGCTCCAATCCAAAGGGTATCAGAATGGATTAAAAAAAAATTTATATGCTGCCTACAAGAGACTCATTTTAGACCTAAAGATACCTGTAGATTGAAAGTGAGGGGATGGAAAGCTATCAATCATGCTAATGGACAACAAAAAAAGCCAGAGTAGCCATACTTATATCAGACAAACAATATTTTAAACCAGGCTGTTTAAAGGGCTAGGATGAAGAAGGACATTATATTATAATTAAGGATCTACCCATCAATAATATCTACAATTGTACATATTTATGGCCCCAACTTGGAAGCACCCAAATACATAAATCATTTAAAAGAAACTCATGGATAATAATACAATAATAGTAGGAGAGCTTAATACCCCACTTATAGCAGTGGATGGATCATCTAAGCAGAAAATCAATAAGGAAAAAAAAGGGTTTGAGTGACACGCTGGACCAGATGGATTTAAGACATATATTCAGAACATTTTATCCTAAAGCAGCAGAATACACATCCTATTAAAGTGCACATGGAACATCCTCCAGAATAGATCCCCTACTGGGTCACAAATCAGGCCTCAACAAATACAAAAAGATTGAGACCATAACATGCATTTTTTAAAGACTACAGCTTTATGAAACTTCAAGGCAACCATAAGAAAATATTTGGAAAGACCACAAATACATGGAGGTTAAAGAACATCCTGCTAAAGAATGAATGAGTCAACCAGAAAATTGAAGAAGAAATTTTTTTAAATACATGTAAACAAATGAAAATGAATACACAACAGTCCAAAACATTTGGGATTCAACCAAGCAATCATAAGAGAAAAGTGTATAGGTCTATATACTGGGCTACCTCAAGAAACAAGAAAAATTTCAAATACACAACCTAAAGGAGCTAGAAAAAGAACAGAAAATGAAGCCTAAAACCAGCAGAAGGGAAACAATAAAGATCAAATGAGAAATAAATGACATAGACACAAACAAACCAAAAAACAAACAAACAAACAGAACAGATCAATAAACTAGGGGCTGGATATTTGAAAGAATTAATAAATTAATAAACCCCTAGTCAAACTTATCAAAAAGAAAAGAAAAAGGACACAAAATCAAGAATGAAAGCAATCACAACCAATATCACAGAAATACAAACAATTATAAAAGAATGTTATGAAAAACTTTATGCCAACAAATGGGGAAATATGAAAGAAATGGATAAATTCCAAAAAATATAAACTACTGAAACAGGAAAAAATAGAAAATTTGAACACACCCATAATCAGTAAAGAAATTGCAACAGGAATCAAAAATCTCCCCACAAACAAAAGTCCAAGACCAGATGGCTTCCCAGGGGAATTCAACCAAACATTTAAAGAATTAATACCTATTCTTCTCAAACTGTTTCAAAAAATAGAAATGCAAGGAAAACATCCAAAGTCATTCTACAAAGCCAGCATTACCTAGATTTCAAAGCCAAAGATTCCACTAAAAGGAGAATTACAGGCCAATATCCCTGATAAACACAGATGCAAAGAATTCTGAACAAAATACCAACAAATCAAATCCAAAATATATTAAAAGAACTATTCACCACAATCAAGTGGGATTTATTCCTAGGATGCAAGGGTAGTTCAATACCCACAAATCAATCAATGTGATACACCTCATTAATAAAAGAATTGATAATTACCATTTGATCCTCTCAATAAATAAAAAAAAGCATTTGACAAGTGCAGCATTCATTGATTTAAAAAAAAAAATACTCGGGAAAAAATATCAAGATGGAGGAAGAGTAGGGACCACATTTCATCTGGTCCCTTGAATTTAGCTGGAAATCTATCAAACCATTCTGAACACCCACAAATTCAGCCTGAAATGTAAGAAAATATAACTGGAACTCTACAAGTAGAAAATCAATGTAGGAGGTACAGAGTTGTAAACCTGCAGGGAGATAAATGGGGGGGGGGGGGAGGCTCCATAAGCTGGCTACTGGAAACTGATATAATACCAGAACACAAAATCAAAATCTTTAGAAAATTGTTCGAGTGAGAGACATCCCTTTCTGAAAGGGGCACAGAGGATGAAAAGGGCAGAATTCTTGGTGGATCATTGTGGTCTTAGGATCCCAGGAGATACAGAAAGAATGGGGGTGTCTGAGGGGTGCCTGGGTGGCTCAGTGGGTTAAGCCTCTTCCTCCAGCTCAGATCATGATCTCCGCGTCCCAGGATCGAGCCCCGCATTGGGCTTTCTGCTCAGCAGAGAGCCTGCTTCTCCCCTCTCTCTCTGCCTTCCTCTCCGCCTACTTGTGATCCCTTTCTCTCTGTCAAATAAATAAATAAAATCATAAAAAAAAATGGGGGTGTCTGAACAGATAGAGTGCCCAAGCAGTGGAGTTGTGAAATGGTTACAATCAGCAAGCCCAGGAGGGACTCCCAGCTCAGGACAACATAAACCTTGAGTAAGACCAGTACAGAGACTGCTCTTTGCCTGAGCAGCCTGAAAAGGACTGGAATGTGGGGACGGTTTACCATCCCCTAGGATGATGAGAGGGCTGTGCTCATGACAATGCAACAATTCTCAGGGCAATGGCGACCCCAGAAAGGACAGTAGGGTGGCACCCAGGCATGATCTGAGAGCACACATGAGCCTGCAACCACTCACACTGGTAATGGCACAAAGGGCAGTGATGCTCATGGGTCCCTGGGACTCCCCCTTGGGAGGATTGCAGTGAGCATGCACCAAAAGAGTCTGCTAAGCTTGGCACACACAAAAGTGAAAACAGTTTGTCCCAGAGGTTTATTGAAGAAGGGGAACCACAATCTCTCAGATCTGGGCCAGATATCTGTGCTTGGGCATTTTTGCTCTAATCCTCTGAAGAGGCTCAGAAAGCCTCCAGGAAACAAAAGCCACACAAAGGACCATTTATCACTAAGCCCATCCCCCTGACAAGGGGTGGGGCAACTACCCCCAGGCAAACACACCTGAGAAGAAGCACAGCAGGCCCCTACCTGGAAGACAGACTGGGAGAACAGGTGGACTACAATTTTATGGATCCCAGAAGACTATAAAACTACAACACCAAGAGAAAATAGTATACTGAGCTACAGGTGTGTTCTCACTACACATTTATCATTCAAACTAAAATTTTCCATATCTTTTTTTAATTTAAATTCAATTAGCCAAGGTATAGAACTATATTATATATATATTATATATTTTATATATTATATATGTATAATGTATATTATAATATTATTATATAGTTTTTTATATAATGTTCAAAGATTTATTACTTGAGTTTATCACCCAGTGCTTATCATATCAGGTGCCCTCTTTAATGCCAATCACCCAGTTACCCATCCCCCACCAACTCCCTTTCCACAACCCTCAGTTTGTTTCCTGAAGTCAAGAATCTCATATGCTTTGTCTTCCTCTCTTATTTCTTCCAATTCAATTCCCCACTTACCCCTATAATCCTCTGCAATATTCCTTATGTTCTAAATATGAGTGAAACCATATAATTGTGTTCTCTGATTGAC
Organism: Enhydra lutris kenyoni; assembly: GCF_002288905.1. Lineage (NCBI taxonomy): Eukaryota > Metazoa > Chordata > Mammalia > Carnivora > Mustelidae > Enhydra > Enhydra lutris. Next base: position 1,461,741 of record NW_019154196.1, read on the forward strand.
TTATTTCACTTAACATAATATCCTCCAATTCCATCCAGGTTGATGCCTGCAGCTCCCCCTGCTTGTGCACGCTCTCTTTCTGGAATATAAATAAATAAAAACTTTTTAAAAATAACCAAAGTAAGGCAACATATCAACAATAATACATTCATAGTAGGAGACTTCAACACTCAACCCACAGCAATGGAAAGATCATCTAAGCAGAAGATCAACAAGGAAACAAGAGCTTTGAAGGATACATTGGACCAGATGAACTTTGGGGATTTATACAGAACAATTCCATCCTAAAACAACAGAATACTCAAGTGTGTGTGGAACTTTCTCCAGAATAGACCACATCCTGTGTCATAAATCAGGTCTCAACTGATAAGAAAAGATTGAGATTATTCCCTGCATATTTTCAGACCGCAATTCATTGAAACTGTATTGCAATCACAAGAAGAAATTTGGAAGGAGATCACAGCTTTGTAGTAAAGCTTGAAATCAGGTAACGTGATGCCCCCAGTTTTATTTTTGTTTTCCAACATTTCCTTAGTGATTCGGGGTCTCTTCTGATTCCATACAAATTTTAGGATTATTTGCTCCAGCTCTTTGAAAAATACCAGTGGGATTTTGATCGGAATGGCATTAAAAGTATAGATTGCTCTAGGCAGTATAGACATTTTAACAATGTTTATCACTTGGAGGTTAGAGATCATCCTACTAACGAATGAATGGGTCAACCAGGATATGAAAGAAGAACTTAAACAATTCACGGAAACTAATGAGAATGAAAACATCCATTCAAAACTTATGGGATACTGCAAAGGCTGTCCTAAAAGAGAAATAAAGCCATCTAAGCCTCTCTCAAAAAATTAGAAAAATCCCAAGTGCACAAACTAACCTTACATCTAAGGGATCTGGAGAAAGAACAGCAAAGAAGGCCTAAACCAAGCAGGAGAAGAGAAATAAACAAGATTAGAGCACAAATAAATGAAATGGGAACCAGAAGAGCAGTATAACAGATCAATGAAACTAGAAGCTGGTTCTTTGAAAAAGTTAATAAGATGGATAAACCCCTAGCCAGACTTATCCAAAAGAAAATAGAAAAGACCCAAATTAATCAAAACATGAATGAAAAGGAAGAGATCACAAATAATACAAAGAAAATAGAAACAATTGTTAGAAATTTTTATCAGCAAGTATATGCCAATAAATTAGGCAATCTAGAAAAAATGGATGCATTCCTGGAAATTTATAACCTAGCAAGACTAAAATAGGAAGAGGTAGAAAATCTGAACAGACCAATAACCAGCAAGGAAATTGAAGAAATCATCAAAAATTTCCCATAAAAACTAGATTTGAGGGCCAGATGGCTTTCCGGGGGAATTCTATCCCACATTTAAAGAAGAAATCATACCTATTGCACTGAAGGTGTTTCAAAAAATAGAAATGGAAGAAAAACTTCCAAATTCATTCTATGAGGCCAGCATTATTTTTTTTTATTATTTCTTTTCAGCGTAACAGTATTCATTGTTTTTGCACCATACACAGTGCTCCATGCAATACATGCCCTCCTTAATACCCACCACCTGGCTCCCCCAACCTCTCACCCCCCGCCCCTTCAAAATCTTCAGGTTGTTTTTCAGAGTCCATAGTCTCTCATGGTTCATCTCCCCTTCCAATTCCCAACTCCCTTCTCCTCTCCATCTCCCCATGTCCTCTGTGTTATTTGTTATGCTCCGCAAATAAGTGAATCCATATGATACTTGACTCTCTCTGCTTGACTTATTTCACTCAGCAGAATCTCTTCCAGTCCCATCCATGTTGATACAAAAGTTGGGTATTCATCCTTTCTGATGGAGGCATAATACTCCATAGTGTACATGGACCACATCTTCCTTATCCATTCATCCATTGAAGGGCATCTTGGTTCTTTCCACAGTTTGGTGACCATGGCCATTGCTGCTATAAACATTGGGGTACAGATGGCCCTTCTTTTCATTACATCTGTATCTTTGGGGTAAATACCCAGTAGTGCAATTGCAGGGTCATAGGGAAGTTCTATTTTTAATTTCTTGAGGAATCTCCACACTGTTCTCCAAAGTGGCTGCACCAACTTACATTCCCACCAACAGTGTAAGAGGGTTCCCCTTTCTCCACATCCTCTCCAACACATGTTGTTTCCTGTCTTGCTAATTTATACTCAGTGTTTATTACAAGTGACCTCCTGAATGTCCATCACCCACTTTCCCCATCCTCCCCTCTTCCCCTTCAGCAACCCTTAGTTTATTTTCTATAGAGTCTATTTTATGGTTTGCCTCCTTCTCTCCCTTTTTCTCTTTCCCTTTTTCTGCTTTGTTTCTCAAGTTTAACATATGAGTGAAATCATATGGTATTTGTTTCTCTGACTGATTGGTGTTACTTAGCATAATACACTTTACCTCCTATGTAAATGATGAACCACTTAATTCTACTCCTAAAATTAATGTATCACATCTTTGTCCATTCATCAGTTGACAGACATTGATGAATGGATAAGGAGGAGGTGATATATATATGTTGGAATACTACTTAGCCATCAAAGAGAATGAAATCTTAACAATTTGCAATGATGTGGATGGAGCTAGACTGTATTATGCTAAGCAAAATAAGTCAATCAGAGAAAGACAAATGCCATATGATTTCACTCATATGTGGAATTTAAGAAACAAAACAAATGAACATTTGAGAGGTTGAAAAAAGAGAGGGAAACAAATCATGAGAGACTCAACTATAGAGAACAAACTGAGGGGGAAGTGGATGGGGGATGGGATAGATGGTGATGGATATTAAGGAGGGCACTTGTTTAGATGCCCTAACTGTTCCTGTTAGGAAGAGCACTGGATGTTATATGTAAATGATGAACCACTGAAGTCTACTCCTGAAACCAATATTGAGCTGTATGTCCACTAACTAGAATTTAAATTTTAAAAATAAAAAATAAATAAATAAGAAAGCAGACAAATGGATAAAGAAGATATGGTCTATATATACAATGGAATATTATGTCTCCATCAGAAAGGATGAATACCCAACTTTTGTATCAACATGGATGGGACTGGAGATTATGCTGACTGAAGTAAGTCAAGCAGATAAAGTCATATGGTTTCAATTACTTGTGGAACATAAGGAATAATGCAGAGGACATTAGAGGGAAAGGAAAAGTGAATTGGGGGAAATTGAAGGGGGAGATGAAGCATGAGACACTGTGGACTCTGAGAAACAAACTGAGGGTTTTGGAGGGGTGGGGGGTTAGGTGAGCCTGGTGGTGGGTATCAAGGAGGACGTATTGCATGGAGCACTGAATGTGGTGCATAAACAATGAATCTTGGAACACTGAAAAAATAAAAAGATAAAAAAATTTAAAAATAATTATAATAATTCCAGGCTAGAGATACACGGTACTTCATTTTTTTTCTCTTTCTTTTAATTACTAATCTTCTTTTATTTTTTATTTTAATTATTTAGTGTCAGATGTGTTGTTGTTATATGACCAAATCTGTTCAAAAAGTATGTGGAATATAAATTATTAATAAAAATAAAGACCATGATTGTAGCTAAAAAGAGAGAGAGAGCGAAAGATTAGGCAACCTGGCATTGGTTTAGACCATGTGTGAACCTATCACACAAAGCCTTTTAAAACTATCTCATGGGTTTAAATATGCTTAAAATTTTCATAGGGGAAGAATAAAGACAGAATTCCTGATTTAAAAAAAAAAATACTAATGGGGGCGCCTGGGTGGCTCAGTGGATTGAGCCTCTGTGTTCAGCTCGGGTTGTGATCTCGGGGTCCTGGGATCAAGCCCCACATTGGACTCTCTGCTTGGCAGGGGACCTGCTACCCACCATGCTGCCTGCCTCTCTGTCTATTTGTGATCTCTCTCTCTCTATGTCAAAATAAATAAATAAAATCTTTTTTTTTAAATGCTAGTCAAATAAAATCCCCAAAATATGTTTTACTTCAGGAATGGCAAGGTCATCTGTGGACCCATTCCTCAATGAATTAAGTATAACTGGCAAAAAATTGTTTTAAAAACAACCATGTAGGTTTATCCCTAGGTATCTTATGGTTTTGGGTGCAAGTGTAAATAGGATCAACTCCTTAATTTCTCTTTCTTCTATCTTGCTGTTGGTGTATCAAAATGCAACTGATTTCTGTGCATTTATTTTATGTCCTGACACTTTATTAAGACCTAATGAAAGAGGCAAAGAATCTGTACTAGGAAACTATAAAGTACTCATGAAATAAATTGAAGAAGACACAAAGAAATGGAAAATGTTCCATGCTCATGGAAGAAAAAAAATTGTGAAAATGTCTATGCTACCTAAAGCAATCCTTACCAAAATACCATCAGCTTATATTTTTTTTTTCAAAATAATCTTAAAATTTATATGGAACCAGGACATATTCCAAATAGGCAGAGGAATGTTGAGAAAGAATACCAAAGTTGGGGGCACCTGGGTGGCTCAGTTGCTTAAGCAACTGCCTTAGGCTCAGATCATGATCCTAGAGTCCCAGAAGCTAGTCCCATATCAGGGTCCCTGCTCGGCGGGGGGTCTGCTACTCCCTCTGACCTCTCCTCTCTCCCCTCTCATGCTGTCTCTTCTCATTCTCTCTCTCAAATAAATAAATAAATAAAATCTTTAAAAAAAATGAATACCAAAATTGGCAGCACCATAATTCCAGACTTCAGGCTCTATTACAAAGCTGTAATCACCAAGACAGTATGGTACTGTCACAAAAACAGACACTTAGATCAATAGAACAGAGTAGAGAGCCCAGGATTGGATTCTCAGCTCTATGGTCAACCAATCTTCAACAAAGCAGGAAAGAATTCCAATGATAAAAAGACAGTCTTTTCAACAAATGGTGTTGGGAAAATTGGACAGCCAACTGCAGAAGAATGAAACTGGACTACCTCATTACATTACACACAAAAATATATCCAAAATGGATGAAAAACCTCAATGTGAGACAGAAATTCATCAAAATCCTTGAAGAAAACAGAGGCAGCAACATCTGTGACCTCAGCTGCAGCAAATTCTTCCTAGAAACATTGTCAAAGGCAAGGGAAGCAAGGGCAAAAATGAACTATTGGGACTTCATCGAGATCAAAAGGTTTTGCACAGCAAAGGGAACAGTCAACAAAACCAAAAGACAACTGACATAATGGGCAAAGGTATTGGCAAATTATGTATCAGATAAAGGGCTAGTATCCAAAATCTATAAAGAACTTATCAAACTCCACACCCAAAGAACAAATAATCCAATCAAAAATGGGCAAAAGACATGAACAGACATACCTGCAAAGAAGACAGTCAAATGCCCAACAGACATAGACGCTTTTTCATAGACATGAAAAAGTGCTCCACATCACTCAGCATCAGGGAAATACAAATCAAAATCACAGTGAGATACCACTTCACACCAGTCAGAATGGGTAAAATTAACAAGACAAGAAACAACAGAAGTTGGCGAGGATGTGGAGAAAGGGGAACCCTCCTGCATTGTTGGTGAGAATGAAAGCTGGTGCAGCCATTCTGGAAAACAGTACAGAGGTTCCTCAAAAAGTTGAAAATGGATCTACCCTACAATCCAGCAATTACACTACTGGGTATTTACCCTAAAGATACAAATGTAGTGATCCGAAGGGACATGTGCACCTGAATGTTTATAGAGCAATGTCCACAATAGCCAAACTATGGAAAGAACCTAGATGTCCTTGAAAAGATGAATGGATAAAGAAGATGTGGTATATATATACAATGGAATACTATGTAGCCATTAAAAAAAAAAAATCTTGCCATTTGCAATGATGTGGATGGAACTAGAGGGTATTATGCTAAGTGAAATAAGTCAATCAAAGAAAGAAAATTATCATATGATTTCTCTGCTATGAGGAATTTGAGAATGAATTTGAGAAGGGAGAGGGGTCGTGGGGGGAAGGGAGGGGCGAAAATGAAACAAGATGGGACCAGGGAAGGAGACAAACTATAAGAGACTCTAATCTCAGGAAACAAACTGAGGTTTGCTGGAGGTGGGAGGAGGGATAGTGTGGCTGGTTTATGGACATTGGGGAGGGTATGTGCTATGGTGAGTGCTGTGAATTGTGTAAGACTAATGATTCACAGACCTGTAACCCTGAAGCAAATAATACATTATATGTTAGTAAAAAATTAAAAAATAAAAAATAAAAACAACCATGTAAAAAAATCTGCAATTGTGCTAAGGGCATGCAGTAAGAGACAAAATATTTATTTATGAAAAGTTACTAAAGATGGACTAAATCTACTAATCTACTAAAACCATAAGAATTATAAGTGTCTTCAGCATTTGAACTACAACCTACTGGCTTCCCCAACCCCAAGTTCAACAGGATAGAAACTCCATTCAAGTTGGGTATGACCAGAACACAGGGTTTCTATTGCCCTCCACCTCCCAGTGGAGGACTATGATATCTTTCTGGGATGGGCAGATTGCCAGCATTTCTCATTCCCCGTATTTACATGTTACCAGGACTAAATTTCAGGCAGATGCAGCTAGAAGGTCAAAGTCTCCCTTCCTCCACTCACACACCAACTATATCAAGAGTAACATTCGATAAACAAGCCCCAAAAAAGGCAGAGATTATCATACTAGAATAATAAAAACACATCCAAGTATATGTTTTCTAAGGGGAAACACACCAAATTCAAATATATAAGTTGAAAGTAAAAGGACAGAAAAAATATATATTATGTAAATAGCAACCATAAGCTGGAGCTATCCTAATATCAGACAGAAGATACTTAAAATTATATGTGTGTATATATATATATATATATGGCTAGAGATACATGAGGACTATTATAATGATAAAAGTTTCAATCCTCCAGGAAGATATAGCTATTATGAGCAGACTTATGCCTTAAAATTCATGAAGCCAAAACTGACAAAATAAAGAGAGAAAGGACAATTCAACAGTAATAGTTGAACACTCTAATATTCCACTTTTAGTAATGGATAGAAAACTAGAATTTATATCAACAAGGAAATAGAAGACTTAAACAGCACTGGAAACAACTAAACCTAATAATATACATCTATAGAACATGCCATCTAATTGTAGCAGAACACATATTTTGCTTAAGTACATAAGAAACATTCTTCAGGATAGATTATGTGCCATGTCATAAAACAAGCCTCAATATGTTTTAACTGCTAGAAATAATATGTGTTCTCCTACCACAATGGAATGAATTTAAAAATCAATAATGAAGAAATTTGGACACTCATAAATATGTGGAAATTAAATAATACTCTTCTAAATAATTGTGGTTAATTTCATGCGTCAACTTGGCTAGGCCATGATACCAGATATTTGGCCAAACATTATTCTAGATGTTTCTGTAAAAGTGTTGTTTAGATGTGGTTAACACTTAAATCAGCAGATTACTCTTCATATTGTGGGTGAGTCTCATCCAAGTAGTTGAAGGCCCTAAACAGGGGGAAAAAAAAAAAATGACCCTTGAACCCTCTTACACTGTTGGTGGGAATACAAGTTTGTATAGCCACTTTGGAAAACGGTGTGGAGATTCCTTAAGAAATTAAAAATAGAGCTTCCCTATGACCCTGCAATTGCACTACTGGGTATTTACCCCAAAGATACAGATGTAGTGAAATGAAGGGCCATCTGTACCCCAATGTTCATAGCAGCAATGGCCACAGTTGCCAAACTGTGGAAAGAACCAAGATGTCCTTCAACAGACAAATGGGTAAGGAAGATGTGGACCACGTACACTATGGAGTATTATGCCTCCATCAGAAAGGATGAATACCCAACTTTTTTGTATCAACATAGATAGGACTGGAAGAGATTATGCTGAGTGAAATAAGTCAAGCAGAGAGAGTCAATTATCATATGGTTTCACTTATTTGTGGAGCATAAGAAATAACACAGAGGACATGGGGAGATGGAGAGGAGAAGGGAGTTGAGGGAAATTGGAGGGGGAGATCAACCATGAGAGACTATGGACTCTGAGAAACAATCTGAGGGTTTTAAAGGGGTAGGGGGTAGGAGGTTGGGTGAGCCTGGTGGTGGGTATTATGGAGGGCACGTATTGCATGCAACACTGGGTGTGGTACATAAACAATGAATTCTGATACACTGAAAAGAAATTTTAAAAAATAAATTTTAAAAAAAAGGTACCACATACACGTGGAGAGCATTTAAAAAAAAAAATGACCCTCTAAAGAAGGAATTCTGACAGCAGACTGCCTTTGGACTGGAGCTGCCAGCATTGACTCTTAACTAGGACACTTGCTGGCGTGTCTACCCACATTTTGGATTTGCCAATCTCCACAATTGTGTGAGCCAATCAATTCCTTAAAATCTCTCTCCCTCTCTCTATAAGAGAGTCCATTTCTTTTCAGAGAGAGAGAATACTATGAATAATAGTATACCAACAAAATGGTTAACCTAGATAAAATATGTAAGTTCCTAGAAACACACAAAGACCAAAACTGATGCAAGAAGAAACAGGAAATATGAATAGACCTATAATAAGAGATTGAGACAGCAATCGAAAACTTACAGCAAGTGGGCTGCCTGGGTGGCACAATTAGTTAAGCATCTGATTCGTGGTTTCAGTTCAGGTGGTAGTCTAGTGGTCATGGGATAGCCCTCTCCCTACACCCCTCCTGCTCATGTTCTCTACCTAAAATAATAAATCTGTAACAAATAATAAAAAAAAAACCTTCCAAAAAAGAAGAGCCTAAGACAAGATGACTTCACTAATGAATTCTACCAAATCTTTAAAGAATGAACACCAATCCTTCTCAAACTCTCCCAAAAGATAGAAAAACAGGAATACCTCTGAACATATTCTATGAGGCAGTATTACCCTGACACCATGGCCATAGACATCACAAGGAAAAACAAAACAAAACTACAGACCAATGTTGCTTATGAATATAAATGGAAAAACCTTCAACAAAATAGTAGAAAACTGTTCTCTGGCAGCATGTTAAAAGGTTTACAGACCGTGATCAAGCAGGACAAGAAAATCAATCTATGTCATAAACCATATTAATAGAATTTTTTAAAAGCAATGACGTGGACATCCACAGGCAGAAAAATGAACCTAGATACAGATCTTATACCTTTCAAAAAAAAAAAAAAAACTCAAAATGGATCTTGGGCCTAAGTGTAAAAGACAAAACTACATAACTCCTAGAAAACAACATAAGAAAAAACCTAGAAGACTTTGGGTTTAGGTGATGACTTTTTAGATAAAACACCAAAGGCACAGCCCATGAAAGAAAATATGGATAAGTTGAACTTCATTGAAATTAAAAAGTTATGCTCTGCAGAAGATACTGTAAAGTGAATGAAAGACAAGTCATAGAATGGGAGAAAACACTTGCAAAAAGATGTATCTGAGAAAAGACTATTATCAAAAATATACAAGGAACTCTTAAAATTTCTACCATAAGTTGGTTAATTAAATTTAATTTTACTAAATTCTACAATAAGAAGACAAACCACCCAATTTAAGAATTGGGAGAACAATAAGAGATGATGAATACCCTACATTTACATCAACATGGATGGGACTGGAGGAGATTATGCTGAGTGAAATAAGATGAGCAGAGAAAGTCAAGTATCATATAGTTTCACTTACTTGTAGAACATAAGGAATAGCATGGAGGACATTAGGAGAAGGAAGGGAAAAATGAATTAGGGCAAATCAGAGGAGGAGATGAACCATGAGAGATTGTAAACTCCAAGAAACAAACTGAGGGTTTTAGAGGGGAAGGGGATAGGGGAATGGTTTGGCCTGGTGATTGGTATTAAGGAGGGGACATACTGCATGGAGCACTGGGTGTTATATGTAAATAATGAATCTTGGAACACTCCCTCAAAAACAAATGACATACTGTATGGTGACTAACATAACATAATTAAAAAAAAAAAAGAATTGGGAAAACATTTGAACAGACTTCTCACCAAACTAAACAGGAAGATGGCAAATAAATGTATGAAAATAAACTCAGCATCACAAGTCATCAGAGAAATACAAAGTAAAACAACAATGAGATACCATTCTGCACCTGTTAGAATGAGTAAAATCCAAAACACTGACACACCAAATGCTGATAAGGCTGTGGAGCAAAAAGAACTCTCATTTGTTTGTTGGTGAAGAAGCAAAATAGTGGTACTAGGATTTGCATCAATTAGTCAACCACGTACTCCATAACGTCTTTATGTTCAGGGTACTGAGCCAGGCACCAGAGATCCTGTGTTTTGATAATAACTAATATTTTTGATTGTTTATTTTTTCTCTAGAAAGATAGGAGCCTATACATGGATTATATATATTCAGTAAATAATCATAACAATACTCAATGGTAAGTATTATTATCATTTCCTTTGTAAAGCTAAGCAAATTTGGGTCTCACAGAGGTGAAGTAATTTGCATGAGTGTGAATGATACAAAGGTGCAGAGAAGATAGAATGTTATGTTATGGAAAAGACAGAGAAAGTTGGGAGAGGTTGTTTTGAGCAAAAATCCATTTGAGAAAAACAGAAGTTAGTGTGACTGTTTCTCATTGGCTGAGTGGCTGGGATAGTTGGTTTCCTGTAGGAGATGCAATATATATCCTTTCGTGTTGGAACCTATAATTGATTATTCTCTCCTGTTGACAATTCTTCTGTTAGGGTCTATAACTGACAACTTTTCTGTAACTTACATCAGGTGGTATGGCCTGAAAATTCTCCCTTCCATTCTACTAACACCATGATAGTGATGTCTCCTTGTATTGATTTTCACAATTGCCACATGAGAGGTAAATCATAAATTCAGTCTTCAGTAGGCTGAACCAGATATTTGTAAATTCACATCAGAGAAAATATCTTCTGGTCCAACCAGGATCTTTCTGATTTCTTGACCATAACCAATTTTAAGAAATAGATTTCACATTGTGATCCAATACATGCACATACACAACTGAAATAACTTTTACAAGATAACACTTCATTCTTACTACAAGCAATCTGGAATTCTCTATCCTATTTCCTTTTCTGTTTGTGCTGTTATTGCTGACGTTGCTGTTGTTGCTGCTGTTGTTGCTGTTGTTGTTGTTTATGTTGTTTTTGTTGTTTCCTATACTTAGGGACAGAAAACACAGCAATTAAGGTCACAGATCTGGGGCCAGCCAAACCAGGTTCAACACTTAGATCTCAAGTTGTAGGATATAAAATCAACATATGAAAATCAATGACTATTCTATACTCTAAGGATGAAACATACAAATAGAATTTAAAACTATGCCATTTATAACATCAAAAAATGATAAAATACTTATAAATAAATTTAACAAAGGAAATGAAAGGTGTACAATAAAAACTGTAAGATTTTGCTGAAAGAAATTGAGAATGACACAAACAAATGGAAAGGCATTCTGTATTTATGGATTGGAAGAATTGATATTGTTAAAACATCCATATTACCCAAAACATCTATAGATTCAGTGCAAATTCCATCAAAATACCAATGGCATTCCTCACGGAAATGGGGAAAAAATATATGTCCTAAAATTTGCATGAACCACAAAGGACATGGAATAACCAAAGCAATACTGAGGGAAAAGAGCAAAGCTGAAGATATCAGAAGGTAACAGACTTCTTGATCTCAAGCTATACTACAAATATACAGTAATAAAAACAGTATGGTACTGACACAAAAACAGGATAAAGAGCCCAGAATTAAACTCCTGCTTATATATTCAACAAGGGAACCAAGAACATCCAGTGGGAAAAAGACAGTATCTTCAAAAAATTGTGTTGGGAAAACTGAATAGACACATGCAGAACAATGGAATTAAACCCCTGTCTTATACCACCCACAAAAATTAACTTGAAATGGTTCAAAGTTTCAAATATAAGATACTATAAAACTCCCAGAAGAAAATATAGAGAAGAGTCTCCTTAACATTGGCTTGGCAATATTTTGGATATATCACCTAAACCAACAAATAGGACTACAACAAATTTAAAAGCTTTTGCAAAGCAAAAATAGAAATAAATAACAAAAACAAAAAGACAATTTACAGAATGGGAGAAAAATTTTTGCAAACCATATATCAGATAAGTCATTAATATCCAAAAGGTATAAAGAACTCATATAACTCAAAATTTTAAAAAATAATAATCTAATTTGAAAATTTGCAAAAAAAAGAAAAAAAAATCTAAATAGTTTTTTTTCCAAACAAGACATCCAAATGACCAAGTACATGAAAAGATACACATCACCAATCATCAGAGAAATGCAAATCAAAACCACAATGAGATGTCAACTCACACTTGTTAGAATGGCTATTATCAAGAAGGCAACATATAGCAAGTACTGGTAATTATATGAAAAAAAGGGGACTCCTACACTATTGGTAGGAATGTAAATTGGTTCAACCACTATGAAAAACAATATGAGTTTCCTCAAAAAATTAAAATTACATCTGCTATATAATCCAGCAATTTCACTTCTGAGTCTATATCCTCAGGATATAGAAAATAAAAACAGGATATTGAAGAAATATACATATTACCATGTTTATTACAGTACTATTCACAATAGCCAAGATATAGAAACAACCTAAGTACCCAACAACAGATGAATTAATAAAGCAGGTGTGTGTGTGTGTGCGTGTGTGTGTGCACACGCAAATAGTATTTGAAATATTATTTAGCCATGAGAAAGAAGGATATATACCCTGGCATTTGTAACAACATGGGTAGAACTGGAGAGTGTTATGCTAGGTGAAATAAGTCAGAAAGACAAAGACAAGTATTATATGATATCACTTACATGTGGAATTTTTAAAAAGCCAAAGTTGTAAAAATAGAAAATAAAATGGTGGTTACCAGGGGAAGAAAGGTGGGGAGACAGGATAGATACTGTTTAAGGGTATAAACCTACAATAAGTAGTAAATAAGCACTAGAGATATAATCCACAGTACAGGGAATGTAGAAAGTGATGATATTGTATTATTATCATCAAACTTGCTAAGAAACTAGATCTCAACTACTCCAACTACTAAAAAGAAATGATATTTTTTAAAGAGTTTATTTATTTATTTGACAAAGAGAGAGAAAGGGAGAGAGCACACAAGCAGGGGGAAACAGCAGAGGGAGGGAGAAGCAGGCCCTCCACTGAGCAAAGAGCCTGATGTGGAGCTCGATTCCAGGACCCTGGGATCATGACCTGAGCTGAAGACAGACACTTAACCAACTGAGCCAACCAGGCACCCCTAAAAAGAAAAGATAATTATGTAATGTGATGGGGTAGTAATTTTCACTACAATGTCATATTACAATATATAAATGCATTAAATTAACATATTTTACACCTTAAACTTACACAGGGTTCTATGTCAATATATTCCAATATATTCCAATTAAAATAAATAAATATCCCAGTTCTTCCTGGTACTAGCTTTGTGACTTAAGGGCTTTGTACCTCAGTTCCCCTTTCTGTAAACTGGGAATAATAACACCTCTTCAGCAGTAGATGTGAAGATTAAATGAGAAAATACATATAGAGCACTTAGACTGAGCTCAACAGTAAGGGATGTTTATCTGTTTGTATACTAATAATAATTACTGTTTTTCAAAGCTAGTCAAGAGTGCAATTGCTGGGTCATAGTGATGAAGTTCTAGAACCTAGGTGAGGTTCGGTGGGATGAGGTCCGGAGCCAATGACCAAGAAAGAATTCTTGAGACATCTTTGGTGCAAAATGGTGGTTTATTAAAGCACAGGGACAGGACCCGTGGGCAGGAAGAGCTGCTGCCCCGGGTTGTGAGAGATGGCAGGTTATGTACCTTGTGGTTGGGGGAAGGTGAGGGGAAGGGAGGTTTCAACGGAGCTTTCACATGCTAAAGAGGGCCTACAATCCCATCCTACATGCTGGGATACCGGAGGCCTTGGAGGCCTTGGGGTTTGATCAATGTTGTCTTTTGGCAAGCCATTCGCATTTCTGCTATCAAGTGTCTTTGTTAGTGAGATTTGGGTTTAGAAGAAATTTAACTTTATTTAGGGCTTGAGGAACTGAGTTATTTGTCTCTGGAAATTGTGCTATTGATAAGGTAACTTCTTTGTTTGTAGATATCTAGGACATTTGTAAACCAAGGGAGACTCCTATCTTGTAGGATTGTGATTGGGCAAGTTAACTATTTGTTTCTCCCTTATGGCAGTCAGGGGTGCCTGAGGAATGTCACACACATTACCGAGGGGAACGGGTGGAGAGGAGGGGGTGCAAGGTGCCAGCTTTTGCTTTGTCCTCAGCCAACCTCCTGCTCCCTCATCAATAGGGTAGCTCTATTTTGAACTTTTTGAGGAACTTCCATACTGTTTTCCAGAGTGGCTGCACCAGCTTGCATTTCCACTACTGGGTATTTACCCTAAAGACACAAATATAGTGATCCGAAGGGGCACGTGCACCTGAATGTTTATAGAGATATGTCCACAATAGCCAAACTATGGAAGGAACCTAGATATCCATCAATAGATGAATGGATAGAGATTCAACAAGATGGTGGGGAAGTAGGAGGGGCGTCTGTAAGGTTTTTCAGGTGAGGTAAACACAACACCAGGCAAGGTGGGCGCAGGCAAGATTTATTAAAGGCACTCTTGGGCGAAGTTTCAGGGCTTGGGAGAAGGGGAGCCAGGAAAGTCACGCCAGGAGGAGGTGGGCACTCTCGGGTGAGGTTCTGCGACTCAGAAAGAGGGAGTCGAGGAAGGGTGATGTTCTGTGACTCGGAAAGGGGGAGTCGAGGAAGTCGTACTGGGAGGGAGTTGGTGGGGGTCTTTTATCAGGCCAAGGCAGGGCATGGCCTCACATCCATATTTGGTGATCAGAAGGTATGGGGTGAAGGCTCCTGATACTCCTGTTTCCTGCATAGGTATCAGGTTACCTATGGAGACGTGACCTGGGCGTACACCCATTTGGTGGGAGAGTCTAGAGTTAAGGAAGGGGGGGGAGGGGACTGGAAGATGGCGGCCCTGGCGGTCATTTCTATTGTTCCTCCTACATTCCTGGAACCGCCGACCCAAGAGCGCCTTTTCAACCTGTACCCTAAAGTGAGCTGATTACCTACCAAAGAACACTGATCACCCATGAAATCAGCCTGAGATTAGAATTATACACTTCTGGATCTCTACGAGGCAGAAGATGTCAGTGGGCAGGTAAAGCAGAGTGGGAACATCAGACTGATATCAGAAGATAAACAAAAGGGAGAGGGAGCCACCAGAAGTGACACATTGGAAAGTAATACCCCAACACAAGAGTGCCCTGCGATTGGGGACCAGCATTAACTTGGAGTCTGGTTGAAAGCACTCAGAAAGAACAAAGGATTGTGGGGGGGGGAATTGTGGGAATCGGGGCAATTAGGGATAGAGGCTTAAGTCCCCAGACCCAGGACAGCCACCCCTGGAGCTGAGCCAGAGAGTGTGGAGAAGCCAGGTCTTGGTTCCTGAGTCACCAGCACACCAGAGAGCATCTGGGTGGTGGCCCCCATGAGGGTGAGGGAGACTCACCAGGCAGCAGAACTGATGAGGGAGCAGGAGGATGGTTGAGGACAAAGCAAAAGCTGGCACCTTGCACCCCATCTCCACCCGTTCCCCTCAGTAATGTGTGTGACATTCCTCAGGCACCCCTGACTACCTTAAGTGAGAAACAAATAGTTAACTTGCCCAAATCACAATCCTATAAGACAGGAGTCTCCCTTGGTTTACAAATGTCCTAGAGATCTACAAAGAAGTTACCTTATCAATAGCACAATTTCCAGAGGCAAATAACTCAGTTCTCAAACCCTAATGTCACCTTCCCCACCATAAACAAAACTGAAGGATGCTGAGGTAGAAGGGAATGTAAATATAGTTAAATCTCTTCTGAACCTAAATCTCACTAACAAAGACGATTGATAGCAAGATTGTGACTTCCCACCAAGAATCTCCCAACTATCTTGATGTTAACGGCTGACCTAAAGACAACATTGATCAAGCCGCAAGGGCAAGGCCTTGGGTAGGCCTCCGATATCTTGGCACCTTGTAGGCCCTCTTTAGCATATGAAAACTCCATTGAAACCTCCCTTCCTCTCCCCTTCCCCCAACCACAAGGTACATAATCGGCCATCCCTCACAACCCAGGGCAGCAGCTCTTCCTGCCCATGGGTCCTGTCCCCGTGCTTTAATAAACCACCATTTTGCACCAAAGATGTCTCAAGAATTCTTTCTTGGTCATCGGCTCTGAACCTCAGCCCACCGAACTTCACCTAGGTTCTAGAACTTCATCACTTGCACCCCTTCTCACTGCCATAAGGGAGAAACAAATAGTTAACTTGCCCAAATCACAATCCTACAAGACAGGAGTCTCCCTTGGTTTACAAATGTCCTAGATATCTACAAACAAAGAAGTTACCTTATCAATAGCACAATTTCCAGAGGCAAATAACTCAGTTCCTCAAGTCCTAAATAAAGTTAAATTTCTTCTAAACCCAAATCTCACTAACAAAGACACTTGATAGCAGAAATGTGAATGGCTTGCCAAAAGACAACATTGATCAAACCCCAAGGCCTCCAAGGCCTCCGGTATCCCAGCACCTTGTAGGCCCTCTTTAGCATGTGAAAGCTCCGTTGAAACCTCCCTTCCCCTCACCTTCCCCCAACCACAAGGTACATAACCTGCCATCTCTCACAACCCGGGGCAGCAGCTCTTCCTGCCCACGGGTCCTGTCCCCGTGCTTTAATAAACAACCATTTTGCACCAAAGATGTTTCAAGAATTCTTTCTTGGTCATCGGCTCTGGACCTCATCCCACCGAACATCACCTAGGTTCTAGAACTTCATCAGAACCACAGCCTTTTGCACTCTCCATGCATGTGCTGCATGACCAGAGTCTGAGTCCTGCCCCACACGCTCCCTTGAGAAAGGTGCATGCAGGCACCAGCATGCGCTCTTCCCAACCCAGAGAGTCTGAGCACTCCCTTCCCCGGCTAGTGGGAAAATCTCAGTGCGCTATCCCTGCTTGGGACCACTCTGGTGGTCTGGAGCTACCCAGACAGCCACAGCTATCATGGTTTTGGGTACAAGCAGGAGTTCCTGTGACCCCAGAGACCATGACTGGGAACATGCTCTGCCAGCAGCTGAGGGGGATTTTATGTGCTTTGGAGGACCCAGAAGGGAACAGACTGAGGCTTCTCTCTGAGAGGGAGGTCTGGGTGCAGTTTTCTTTCCTCTAAACCTCCAAAAACCATCAAAAGCTGCCAAGGTGATGGAAAACAAAAGAACAAACAAACCAAAAAAACTCCAGAGAACAAAAGCCTGAAAAACCGGTTTACTCAGAGCCCACCCCCTTGATGGGGGCAGGAGGACTTAACTCTAGGGACATAGCCCGAAAACCCACACAGCAGGCCCCTACCCCAGAAAGCCAACCAAATAAAAAAAAAAAAAAAAAAGACAAGAGGACAACCACCACTACTTCATAGATGCAACTTTTATTTTTAATTCGTTTCCCACAATTCTGGTTCATTTACCACCACAGTCAGAAGTCCAGTACATCAAATTCCATAACAACCAGGGCACCTGGGTGGCTCAGTGGGTTAAGCCTCTGCCTTCTGCTCAGGTCACGATCTCAGGGTCCTGGGATCGAGCCCTGAATCAGGCTCTCTGCTCAGCAGGGGGCCTGCTTTCTCTCCCCCTCTGCCTGCCTCTCTGTCTGCCTCTCTGCATACTTGTGATCTCTGTCTGTCAAATAAATAAAATCTTTTTTTTTAA
Organism: Enhydra lutris kenyoni; assembly: GCF_002288905.1. Lineage (NCBI taxonomy): Eukaryota > Metazoa > Chordata > Mammalia > Carnivora > Mustelidae > Enhydra > Enhydra lutris. The sequence continues at coordinate 1,479,574 of NW_019154196.1, forward strand.
TTCCATAATAACCTTTTAACCTGAACTTTTTGATACATATACCTGTGTTTTTCTTTTCCTTTTTTAATTTTTAATTTTTTAAATTTTAGTTTAGTTTATTCTTTTTTTTTTTTAAGTATTCATATAGAGTTAAGCTTCAAGGTAATCCCCTTTCCCCAATCAATCCTACCCCGATAGGTAAACCAGTTTTTAATCCCCTTTTATTATAGGAAAGTTGAGTCCTTTAACAAAGATATCAAGATACATCCAGGAAGAATCAAAATAAACTTCCTCACCCACATTGAGAATTTGTAACCACTCTCCCATCTTTTTCTTCTGCCAGTGTTTCTGTGTGTTTGTTTTTTTCCTGGTAGTATATAAATCTTATACTGGGGGTTCTTTTTAACGAGGTTCTTTTTTTTGTTTTGTTTTTATATATTGATTTTTTTCTCTTGTCATCTAGTTTGTCAGTCTTTTTGTTTGTCTGTTTTTGTTTGTATACTTCATAAATCTTACCTTGGGGCCCATTTGGGCTGGGCCTTCTCTTTTATATTATATAGATAGATAGATCTCTTTTTTTTTTCCTTTTTTCTTTCTTTCGGGTGGGGACTCTTGACTTCTCAGAAGTGTTCCAGGGTGCATGTTGCCTGCACCACAGTCTATACATTCAGCCATCTCTCACCAAAATAGCTAGGAGAAGGAATGCCCAACAGAAGAAAAATTCAGAGACTGGGCCTTCTGCAACAGAGCTAATGGCTATTGACATAGACAATATGTTGGAAAGGGATTCAGCCTAACAATTATCCAGGCAATAGGTAGGTTGGAGAAAGCCATGGATGACAAAATGGAATTGAGTAGGGCAGAAGTGAAAGCCACCAGGGATGATGTTCACAATGTTCTCAATGAGTTCCAATCCAATCTAAATTCTCTAAAAGCTAGGGCAACTGTGACAGAAGATAGAATTAGTGATCTGGAGGACAAACAGATGGAGAAAAAGGATCAGGAGGAAGCCTGGAATAAACAGCTTAGAAGCCATGAAAACAGAATTAGGGAAATAAATGATGCCATGAAATGTTCCAAAGTCAGAATTATTGGAATCCCTGAGGGGGAGGAGAAAGAAAGTAGACTAGAAGATATAGTTGAACAAATTCTCCATGAAAATTTTCCCAATCTCATGAATGGAACCAGCGTTCGTGTACTAGAGGCAGAACGGTCTCCCGCAAGATCATAGAATCTAGAAAGACCTCAAGACACCTGATAGTGAAAATAACTAATCATAATTGTAGACAGGAGCTCTTGAAAGCAGCTGGGGGGAAGAAATCCCTTACAAACAGAGGAAAGCCCATCAGAATAATGTTAGACCTGTCCACAGAAACCTGGCAAGCCAGAAAGGGCTGGCAAGATGTATTCAGGGCACTAAATAAGAAGACCATGCAGCCAAGAATACTTTATCCAGCAAGACTGACATTCAAAATGGATGGAGAGATAAAGAGCTTCCAAGACCGGCAAGGTTTAAAAGAGTATGCGACCACCAAGCCAACACTGCAGGAAATATTAAGGGGGGTTCTATAAAAGAGGAAAAACCTAAGAATATCATTGAACAGAAATATATGGAGACAATCTATAGAAAGAAAGACATCACAGGTAACACAATGTCAATAAAATGTATCTCTTAATAATTACTCTCAATGTGAATGGCCTAAATGCACCCATAAAATGACACAGGGTTGCAGATTGGATAAAACAACAGGACCCATCCATATGTTATCTACAAAAGACCCATTTCAAACCTAAGGATATACCCAGACTGAAAGTGAAGGGATGGAGAAGCATCTTTCGTGCTAATGAGCCAAAAAAGAAGGCTGGGGTAGTGATTCTCATATCAGATAAATTAGATTTTAAACTAAAGACTGTAGGCAGAAATTCAGAAGGACACTACATCATTCTTTTTTTTTTTTTTTTTTTAATTTCTTTTCAGTGTAACAGAATTCATTGTTAGGACACTACATCATTCTTAAAGGGACTATCCACCAAGATGATCTAACAATTCTAAATATCTATACCCCCAATATGGGAGCAGCCAATTACATAAGAAAACTGTTAATCAAGATAAAGAGTCATATTGATATGAATACATTAATAGTAGGATATCTTAACATGCCACTCTCAGGAATAGATCATCGAAGCAGAAAATCAATAAAGAAACAAGAGCATTGAATGACACATTGGACCACATGGACCTCATAGATATATACAGAACATTCCACCCTAAAACAGCAGAATACTCATTCTTCTTCAATGCACAGGGAACCTTCTCAAGAATAGACCACATACTGGTCACAAATCAGGGCTCAACCGATACCAAAGATTATACAAATTTTAGGATTATTTACACGAGCTCTTTGAAAAATACTGGTGGAATTTTGATCGGAATGGCATTAAAAGTATAGATTGCTCTAGGCAGTATAGACATTTTAACAATGTTTATTCTTCTGATCCAAGAACATGGAATGGTCTTCCATCTTTTTCTGTCTTCTTCTATTCCTTTCATGAATGTTCTGTAGTTCCTCGAGTACAGATCCTTTACCTCTTTGGTTAGGTTTATTCCCAGGTATCTTATGGTTCTTGGTGCTATTGTAAATGGAATCGATTCTCTAATTTCCCTTTCTGTGTTTTTGGACTATATCTTCCAGATCATGAGAGACTGCCCGGCCACACAGCACCTAAATTACAGAGTGCCTGCACCCTGTAGCAGCAGGCTCCCCAAGCAAGCAGCTAGCACAGCAGGAGCCCAGCACACAGACAGTGACAACAGGATGTCTGCGCCCCAATGTCACAGCACTCTCCCCCTTTCTCTGATCCATGGCTCACCAGGACACCTTAGGAACTGCTATTAGTGCTTGCCCACAAGGAGTCTGCTCTAGAATGGAGAATATGCATCTGTGAAAAATAAGTTGCTCCTATGATAACATAAAAGGGATATGTTGATGGCAAGATTTCCTTCTTTTGTCAATTAGGGACAGAGATAGGGAATTGGGAACCTATTGCCGATGGAGAAGGGGTCTGCTGAAATGCTTTCTATCCAGAAAGTAGGGTGCTTCTACACAATCCAAAAGGATAGGGGCCAAGCAGGGCCATCCTGCAAAGATTCTCTCCCTGACCAAACTCTAGTCATACTACTCTGAGCCCTCTTCTTGACTGGACCTCAGCACTGGCCCATAAAGTCCTAAACAAAACATCAAAATAATCCCTAAATATTCAAGTCTGTATCGCTAGAATGACCCTGACTCCCTCAAAATGCCTGCCTGAGAAAACAAACCTGCTAAAGTAATTTACTGTTTGTCCCAGTCAGTTTGTCCCCTCAAGATACGGATTCCTGTCTTCCAGCCTCTGGGGGAGAAGCCCAACTTCCACAAGCACCAGTTAGCAAACCCACATGTGTTTAACCCTCTTCCTTACTTTTGTCATTTTTTACTTCCCTGACTTTGTTTAAGAACCCAATTTTTCCTCCATATTCTTTCATTCTGTCTTTAAAATGCCCAGTCACCTCTATACAAATTGAGTTCACTTCACCCTGGACTCTCTTCCCTGTTGCAAGAGAATATTACTGATTGAAATTTATCCTAACCACTTGAACTAATGTCCAGCTTTCCTTAGTTTTGACAACGCTACCTCCTGGGAATCAAATTCAGGGCTCTCATTAATTGCAAAAAAGAAAAAATACTGAGGAAGGTTGGAGGGCATTTAACTCTGCTAACAGGTCAAGTCTCCATATCATATTGGTCAGGCCCTTGGATACACAGTGCTGGCCAAGTACAATGCCAAGAGAACACTATTGGGGGAAGGACATTGTGTTGGAAACAAACAATGAGAACAGTGTGGATTTTAAAATCTTACTGAAATGTATCTAGTGGAGATCCCCTAAAGAAAATGACCCTAGTTTGGCTCTTTCCACATTTTGGTGATTGTGGCCATTGCTGCTATGAACACTGGGGTGCATATGGCCCTTCTTTTCACTACCTCTGTATCTTTGGGGCAAATACCCAGTAATGCAATTTTAGGGTCATAGGGTAGGTTACAAAGGTAGCTTTTTGTAATTTTTTGAGGAATCTCCTCACTGTTTTCCAAAGTGGCTGCACCAACTTGCATTCCCAACAACAGTGTAAAAATGTTCCCCTTTCTCCACATCCTCTCCAACACATGTTGTTTACAGTCTTTTTAATTTGGCCATTCTAACTGGTAAGGTGGTATCTCAATGTTGTTTTGATTTGAGTTATCCTGATGGCTAGTGATGATGAACATTTTTTCATGTGTCTGATAGCCATTTGTATGTCTTCTTTGGAGAAATGTCTGTTCATGTCTTCTGCCCATTTTTTGACATGATTAACTGTTGATAAAGAAGATACAGTACATATATACAATGGAATATTACTCAGCCATCAGACAGGATGAATACCCAACTTCTCTATCAACATGGATGGGACTGGAGGAGAGTATACTGAGTGAAATAAATCAAGCATAGAGAATCAATTATCATATGGTTTCGCTTATTTGTGGAGCATAAGGAATAACATGGAGGACATTAGGAGAAGGAAAGAAAAAGTGAATTGGAGGAAATCAGAGAGGGAGACAAATCATGAGAGACTGAGGACTCTGAGAAACAAACTGAGGGTTTTGGGAGGGAAGGTTTTGGAAGGAGTACCCTGGTGGTGGGTATTAAGGAGGGCACATATTGCATGGAGCACTGGGTGTGGTACATAAACAATGCATCTTGGAACACTGAAAAAATTAAATTAAATAAAAATAAAATTAAATAAGGAAAATGACCCCGTGGCCATGGCTAGCTGGATGCTGTTTCTGCTTTAAAAGTTCTGGTAAGGTTGGTAAGATAACAGCACGTTGGGGAAGAATAAGAATAGTGAAATTCCTGAGCCCTGAGGAAGGCAAACCCTAAGAAAAACTAAACAATTGTCAATCACTTGCATTAGAGCAGTTTGAAGTGGTGATGTCTCCATGCTGGCAGGCTTTGTAATCCTATAAAACTGTGCGTGCATTTTCAGTGCCCTAAAGGGATCAGAGTATTTCATGAGAAACTGATACATCGGGCTTTGAATCTAATTCAGTATCTAGAGGTGCTTTGTTACTTTTACAATTGATATTTATACATTTGGGGAAATACAACCGGTAAGCCCATATGCAGGTATTTAAGGGATTGTTCATTGTTTACTACCTTAAAGAGGTTAGATATCTGATAGCATAAGAGTAGTGACATGGGCACTAAACAGTGTGTGTTGGGCCTCAGGTGTTACAGAATTCTCTCTGATGATGAACTCTAGGTGGTATGAAGTGTGATATGCAACTTTACATTTTCCTTCTCTGGAAGAGAGAGAATCTAGAATGAAGGGAGTTTCCAAAGTTCTGAGGGGAGGGGAAGTTTATCTGTGCTTAGCTCCATGTCAGGCAATGGCTTATGTATTGGGCAGAGAAGAGAGGCCCAGAATGCTGATCATCTCTCCTTGGAATGAGAAGGAGGGTGGAGCACTCTTCTCTGTTTCTCTGGGCAGAGCAAGTAGGGAGAGATTCGCAGGTCCTGGAAGTTGCCCCTCCTCTGCTCACCACACTCAAATCACCATTTGGCAATTTCTCAAACATATGTTCTTCCAGGTAGGACCATCCAAGTTCAAAAGACAAAGCAGTGACATGGGGATGGGAAATATGGTGGAGATATATGGACAGCATGGGTGGAGGGCAGCAAAGGCCCCAGCCAGGCTGACTTCTGGTCCTAGCTGCAGAGAGTCCAGACTGAGAATTATTCTTCATCTCTCTATACCTTTATCTCTTTAATCCCTGGAAGTGAAGGGTGCCTCCAGCCCACTTCCACCCCTTCATTCAGAGTCAGTCTTTCATCTCCCACACTGAGATCTGGTATGAGGAAGTCCTGGCTATTCTACGCCATGTCATGTCATTCATCCTGGACTCAAGGCATGACTGTAGATCACTCTCCAGTAATTTATGGGTACTCCAGAAAATGTTAGAAGAGCATTTCTCTCCACACTAGGACTCTGACTCACTGTGTGGCCTTGGCCTCACAACTGGGTACTCTCTAGACTTCAGACTTCATATAAAATGAGGTCATTGGGGGAATAAGATGGCGGGGAAGTAGGAGGAGGCGCCTTTTCTACCTGTACACTAAAGTGAGCTGATTACCTACCAAAGAACTCCGATCACCCATGAAATCAGCCTGAGATCAGAATTATACATGTCTGGATCTCTACAGGGGCAGAAGACGCCAGTGGGCTGGTAAAGCAGAGTGGGAAAGGCAGACTGATATCAGAAGATAAACAAAAGGGGGAGGGAGCCACCAGAGGTGACCGGTTGGAAAGTAATACCCCTAATACGAGAGAGAGTGCCCTGCATCTGGGGACCAGCATTAACTTGGAGACTGGTTGAAAGCACTCCAAAAGAGCAAAAGATCGCGTGGGGGGAAATTGTGGGAATTGGGGCGGCTAGGGACAGGGGCTTAAGTCCCCAGTCCCTGGACAGCCTCCCCTGGTGCTGAGCCAGAGAGAGTGCGGTGGAGAAAACAGGTCTTGGTCTCTGAGCCGCCAGCGCACTGGAGATTGCGTGGCTTCTGGCCCCTGTGAGGGGATGGGAGCCACGCCAGACAGCAGAACGCGAGACCCCTGCTAAAGAGCCTGAGATTGAGATGTGCGTGCCCCTCATCCTCCCCTGAGAGAGGTACAAAGGCCCAGCCGGTGCTCTTTGACACGCGCCATTGTTTCAGAGCCTAAGACGCGCACCCCAAACTCTCCCCTGAGAGAGGTGCGCGATGGCCCAGCCTGGTGCTTTCGGACCTGCGCCCCGTTCTCAGAACCTGAGACGCGCGCGCGACGCACAGCCTCCCCTGAAAAGGTGCGCGAAAGCCAGGCGCTCTTAGACCCAGAAAGACCAGGCACTCCCAGTCCGGGCCAGCAGGAAAATCTCAGTGTGTGATCACTGCTTGGAACCTCTCTGGTGGTCTGGAGCTGCCCAAACAGCTGCCGCTGCTTTGGTTTTGGGTACAAGCAGAAGATCTTGCGTCCCCAGGGACTGCGACTCGGAACCTGCTCTGCCAGCGGCCAAGGGGGGATTTATATGGGCTCTGCAACACGCACAGAAGAACAGACTGAGGCTTCTCTCTGAGAAGCGGTCAAGGCGAGAGGGAAAAAAAAAAAAAAAAACAAAAAAGGAAAACAAACATAAAAACCTCCAGAGAACAAAAGCCTGAAAAAACCGGTTTCCTCAGAGCCCACCCCCTTGAGGGGGACTGGAGGACTTAAATCAGGGAACATCATTGACTGAAAACCCACGTGGCAGGCCCCTCCCCCAGAAAACCAACCAGGAAAGAAAAAAAAAAAAAAAACTATAAGAGAACCACCACCACTACGTCATAGGACAAATTTTATTTTTAATTTGTTCCCACTATTCTGCCTCATTTTTTTTTAGATAGATAATTTTTTAACCTATTTACCATCACAGTGAGCTGTCCAGTACATCAAATTCCATAATAACCTTCTAACCTGA
>NW_019154196.1:1487215-1488355 GCF_002288905.1 Enhydra lutris kenyoni
ATATAAATCTTACACTTGGGGTTCTTTTTGACAAGGTTCTTCCTTTAATTGCATATATTTTTTTTCTCTTGTTATATACTGTTATCAGTCTTTTTGTTTGTCCGTTTTTGTTTGTATACCTCATAAATCTTACCTTGGAGCCCATTTGGGCTGAACCTTCTCTTTCATCTTCCCTTTCTTTCCTGTCTCTCTCTCTCTCTCTCTCTCTCTCTTTTTCTTTTTCTTTTCTTTTTTCTCTCATTTGGGTGGGGAATCCTGATTGCTCAGAAGTGTTCCAGGGTGCACCCAGACTGCACCACGGTTGATACAACCAGCTACATCTGTTCAGTCATCTCTCACCAAAATGACTAGGAGGAGGAATGCCAAACAGAAGAAAAATATAGAGGATGGACCTTCTGCAACAGAGCTAACGGCTATCAACATAGACAATATGTCGGAAAGAGAATTCAGGCTAGCAATTATCCAGGCAATAGTTAGGTTGGAGAGAGCCATGGATGACCAAACGGAATTGATTAAGGCCAAGCTGAAAGCGACCAGACAGGATGTTCACAATGTTTGGGCAGAGGTGAAAGTTACCAGGGATGAGGTTCACAATGCTCTCAATGAGTTCCAACCTAATCTAAATCCTCTCAAAGCTAGGGTAACTAAGACAGAAGATAGAATTAGTGATCTGGAGGACAAACAGATAGAGAGAAAGGATCAGGAAGAAGCCTGGAACAAACAACTTAGAAGCCACAAGAACAGAATCAGGGAAATAAATGATGCCATGAAACGTTCCAACATCAGAATTACTAGAATCTCTGAAGGGGAGGAGAAAGAAAGAAGTCTAGAAGATATAGTGGAACAAGTTCTTCATGAAAATTTTCCCAATCTCGTGAATGGAACCAGCGTTCATGTACTAGAGGCCGAACGGTCTCAACCCAAGATTATAGATTCCAGAAGAACATTAAGGCACCTGATAGTCAAATTGAGGAATCATAATTATAGGTATAATCTCTTGAAAGCCGCTAGGACAAAGAGGCTCCTTACTTACAGAGGAAAGCCCATCAGAATAACGTCAGATCTGTCCACAGAGACCTGGCAAGCCAGAAAGGTCTGGCAAGATATATTCAGGGCACTAAATGAGAAGAACATGCAGCC
>NW_019154196.1:1488455-1501225 GCF_002288905.1 Enhydra lutris kenyoni
GGCAGGCAAGATATATTCAGGGCACTAAATGAGAAGAACATGCAGCCAAGAATACTTTATCCAGCAAGACTGACATTCAAAATGGATGGAGAGATAAAGAGTTTCCAAGACCAGCAAGGCTTGAAAGACTATGCAACCACCAAGCCAACACTGCAGGAAATATTAAGGGGGGTTCTATAAAAGAGGAAAAATCCTCAGAATAGCATTGAACAGAAATATAGAGACAATCTACAGAAAGAAAGACTTCAAAGGCAACACAATGTCAATAAAAACGTATCTATCAATAATCACTCTCAATGTGAATGGCCTAAATGTGCCCATAAAATGGCACAGAGTTGCAGATTGGATAAAACGACTGGACCCATCCATATGTTGTCTACAAGAGACCCATTTTGAACCCAAAGATACACCCAGACTGAAAGTGAAGGGATGGAGAAGCATCTTTCATGCCAATGGGCCTCAAAAGAAGGCTGGGGTAGCGATTCTAATATCAGATAAATTAGATTTTAATCTAAAGACTGTAGTCAGAGATACAGAAGGACACTACATCATTCTTAAAGGGACTATCCACCAAGATGATCTAACAATTGTAAATATCTATGCCCCCAATATGGGAGCAGCCAATTACATAAGAAAACTGTTAATCAAGATAAAGAGTCATATTGATAGGAATACATTAATAGTAGGAGATCTTAACATGCCTCTCTTAGAAATAGATCATCAAAGCAGAAAATCAATAAAGAAACAAGAGCATTGAATGACACATTGGACAAGGTGGACCTCATAGATATATACAGAATATTCCACCCTAAAACAACAGAATACTCATTCTTCTCAAGTGCACATGGAACCTTCTCAAGAATAGACCACATACTGGGTCACAAATCAGGACTCAACCGATACCAAAAGACTGAGATTATTCCCTGAATATTCTCAGATCACAATGCTTTGAAACTGGAGCTCAATCATAAGGAAAAGTTTGGAAGGAACTCAAACACCTGGAAGCTAAAGACCACCTTGCTTAAGAATGCTTGGATCAACCAGAAGATCAAAGAAGAACTGAAACAATTCATGGAAACCAATGCGAATGAAGACACTTTGGTCCAAAACCTATGGGATACAGCAAAGGCGGTCCTAAGGGGGAAATACATAGCCATCCAAGCCTCCCTCAAAAAAATTGAAAATCCAGAGTACACCAGCTGTCTCTACACCTTAAAGAACTGGAGAATCAACCACAAATCAAACCAACTCCACACATAAGAAGGGAAATAATCAAGATTAGAGCTGAGATCAGTGAGGTAGAAACCAGAGATACAGTAGAACGTATCAATGAAACTAGATGCTGGTTTTTTGAAAGAATCAATAAGATCCATAAACCATTGGCCACACTAATCCAAAAGAAAAGAGAGAAAGCCCAAATTAATAAAATTCTGAATGAAAAGGGAGAGATCACAACTAACACCAAGGAAGTAGAAACAATCATCAGAAGTTATTATCAACAGTTATATGCCAATAAGCTCAGCAACCTAGATGAAATGGATGCATTCCTAGAAAACTATAAAGTCCCAAAATTGAACCAGGAAGAAATCAACAACCTAAATAGACTGATATCTAGTAACGAGATTGAAGCAGTGATCAAAAACCTCCCAAAAAAAAGAGCCCAGGACCTGACGGATTCCCTGGGGAATTCCACCAACCTTTCAAAGAAGAAATAACACCTATTCTCCTGAAGTTGTTTCAAAAAATTGAAGCAGAAGGAAAACTTCCATACTCTTTCTATGAAGCCAGCATTACCCTGATCCCCAAACCAGGCAAAGACCTTACCAAAAAGGAGAATTTCAGACCAATATCCCTGATGAATATGGATGCTAAGATTCTCAAAAAGATCTTAGCAAACAGGACCCAACAGCACATTAAAAAGATGATCCACCATGACCAGGTGGGATTCATTCCTGGGCTACAAGGATGGTTCAACATTCGCAAATCAATCAATGCGATAGAACAAATTAATAAGAAAAGAGAGAAGAACCACATGGTCCTCTCAATTGATGCAGAAAAAGCATTAGACAAAATCCAGCATCCATTCCTGATTAAAACGCTTCAAAGTATAGGGATAGAGGGAACATTCCTGAACTTCATCAAATCTATCTATGAAAAACCCACAGCAAATTTCATTCTCAATGGGAAAAAGCTTGCAGCCTTCCCGTTGAGATCAGGAACAGGACAAGGATGCGCACTCTCACCACTCTTCTTCAACATAGTATTAGAAGTCCTAGCAACAGCAATCAGACAACAAAGAGAAATAAAAGGTATCCAAATTGGCAATGAAGAAGTCAAACTCTCTCTCTTCGCAGATGACATGATTCTTTATATGGAAAACCCAAAAGACTCCACCCCAAAACTACTAGAACTCATACAGCAATTCAGTAACGTGGCAGGATACAAAATCTATGTACAGAAATCAGTGGCTTTCTTATACACTAACAATGAAAATACAGAAAGGGAAATTAGAGAATCAATTCCATTTACTATAGCACCAAGAACCATAAGATACCTGGGAATGAACCGAACCAAAGAGGTAAAGGAACTGTACTCGAGGAACAACAGAACACTCATGAAAGAAATTGAAGAAGACACAAAAAGATGGAAGACCATTCCATGCTCTTGGATTGGAAGAATAAACATTGTTAAAATGTCTATACTGCCTAGAGAAATCTATACTTTTAATGCCATTCCGGTCAAAATTCCACCGGTATTTTTCAAAGAGCTGGAGCAAATAATCCAAAAATTTCTTTGGAACCAGTAGAGAGCCCACAACGCTAAGGAAATGTTGAAAAACAAAAATAAAACTGGGGGCATCACGTTACCTGATTTCAAGCTTTACTACAAAGCTGTGATCACCAAGACAGCATGGTACTGGCATAAAAACAGACACATAGACCAGTGGAACAGAGTAGAGAGCCCAGATATGGACCCTCAACTCTATGGTTAGTTAATCTTCGACAAAACAGGAAAAAATATACAGTGGAAAAAAAGACAGTCTCTTCAATAAATGGTGCTGGGAAAACTGGACAGCTATATGTAGAAGAATGAAACTCGACCATTCTCTTACACCATACACAAAGATAAACTCGAAATGGATAAAAGACCTCAACGTGAGACAGGAATCCATCAGAATCCTAGAGGAGAACATAGGCAGTAATCTCTTCGATATCAGCCACAGCAACTTCTTTCAAGATATGTCTCCAAAGGCAAAGGAAACAAAAGCCAAAATAAACTTTTGGGACTTCATCAAAATCAAAAGCTTCTGCACAGCAAAGGAAACAGTCAAGAAAACAAAGAGGCAACCCACGGAATGGGAGAAGATATTTGCAAATGACAGTACAGACAAAAGATTGATATCCTGATATCCAGGATCTATAAAGGACTCCTCAAACTCAACACACACAAAACAGATAATCATATCAAAAAATGGGCAGAAGATATGAACAGACACTTCTCCAATGAAGACATACAAATGGCTATCAGACACATGAAAAAATGTTCATCATCACTAGCCATCAGGGAGATTCAAATGAAAACCACATTGAGAGACCACCTTACACCAGTTAGAATGGCCAAAATTAGCAAGACAGGAAACAACATGTGTTGGAGGGGATGTGGAGAAAGGGGAACCCTCTTACACTGTTGGTGGGAATGCAAGTTGGTGCAGCCTCGTCGGAGAACAGTGTGGAGATTCCTCAAGAAATTAAAAATAGAACTTCCCTAGGACCCTGCAATTGCACTACTGGGTATTTACCCCAAAGATACAGATGTAGTGAAATGAAGGGCCATCTGTACCCCAATGTTTATAGCAGCAATGGCCACGGTCGCCAAACTTGGAAAGAACCAAGATGCCCTTCAACAGACGAATGGATAAGGAAGATGTGGTCCATATACACTATGGAGTATTATGCCTCCATCAGAAAGGATGAATACCCAACTTTTGTAGCAACATGGGTGGGACTGGAAGAGATTACGCTGAGTGAAATAAGTCAAGCAGAGAGAGTCAAATATCATATGGTTTCACTTATTTGTGGAGCATAACAAATAGCATGGAGGACAAGGGGAGATGGAAAGGAGAAGGGAGTTGAGGGAAAAGGGAAGGGGAGGTGAACCATGAGAGACTATGGACTCTGAAAAACAATATGAGGGTTTTGAAGGGGCAAGGGGTGGGAGGTTGGGGGAACCAGGTAGTGGGTATTAGAGAGGGCACGGACTGCATGGAGCACTTGGTATGGTACAAAAACAATGAATACTGTTATGCTGAAAATAAATTTTAAAAAAAGAAAAGAAAAAAAAAAGAAAGAAGCCAGATGACTAGATTTAAGAGATTGGATTAAGGGGAGACAGTATGACATTTTAAAATAAAGGCTAAATATGCATAGAACCACACTGAATTCCAGAGCAACAAAGTCCAACTGGGGCAGGTGTATGTAATGTTTCAGCCCCTCAAATTACCATGAATGCTGTTGCTATCGATGATGGAGCCTTCCAAAATGAATGGCTCTCAGTAAAGTTCTAAGCAAATGTTTAGTCCTCTTTACATGAAATTTGCATGCTTGGAAAATTCAGTCCAAAAGCCATGCCCCCACATGCTTTGTATTTATATATAAAACTGAGTTGAATTCTAGACAATAATAAATATAAGCTTCTGATTAATGTGAGTGTCCTCCTGGGCATTCTAGAGTCATGAGAGATGTAGGGCAAATCTTTGTTATTCAAATCTGTCCCCAAAATTGCAAGACGTCCAGCATCTCTATTGCCCACTAAATGTCATGTACTACCACCAACACTAATAATAACTATAACAATTCTAAAACACCTCTATAAATCCCCAAAACACTCTTCAGGGGATGGTACCTTCCTATTTAGAATCCCTGGCCTACCAGTAAAAGTTTTGTTAATGAAAAGATAAATATTGATTGGAATAACAAGAAAACAGCATCATTGAGAGGGATCAATATCATAGATCTTCAAAAGGATATGTCAATATTTGTATAAACATTTCTTCCTGAGTCTATCAGTCACTTGAATTAAGTTATGCTGCAGTGCCAAACAACCTCTACATCCCAGTGGACTGAAACAACAAATGTTTATTCTTCCCTCCTGTTTCATACCTGGAATTCATTAACAAAAGCACTCTGCTCATCTTTACAACTCAGCAACCAGGCCTGACAGGGGTTTCATCTTAACCTTGAGCTCATTTACACAGCTGTGGTAAGAAACAAATATGGGGCACCTTGGGTTTCTAAAGTTTCCACCTTCAAGTGACAAATGTCACTTCCTTTTTTTAAGGTTTTATTTATTTATTGGACAGAGATCACAGTAGGCAGAGCAGCAGGCAGAGGGAGAGGAGGAAGCAGGCCCCCTGCCGAGCAGAGAGCCTGATGCGGGTCTCAATCCCAGGACCCTGGAATCAAGACCCGAGCCAAAGGCAGAGGCTTTAACCCATTGAGCCTCCCAGGCGCCCACAAATGTCACTTCTTAACCAAAGAAAGCCATCACATGGTCATACTACTGCACTTAGAGAGTGGGGAAGGCAATCCAACATACACCCAGGAGAGACAGAAACAGAGATATTTAGCTAGTGGTTCCACAGACTACAGTACTGGGCTTTGGAATCAGAAAAGCCTGGATTCAAATTCAGTCTGCACTTACTAACTGCAATATGTGCCATTACTTGGCCCATCTGAACCTCATTTTCTTTAACAGTAATAGTAATAATAATCATAGCACCTGCTACTTCTTGATCATTTACTTTGGGCCAGACAATGTACAAGATGTTTCACATTTCACTGGATTGACAGAAGAGCTTTGAGGCAGATGCTATTGTGAGAGAAATAATAAATCTTCTTTATGGTAATGGCATGAGAACCAAGTGTGGTAGAGACTGCAAATTGTAACTGGTGCTTTAAAAACTGTGTTTGACTCCAGCTCTGTGAAGATATGGCAGGAAATGAAGAAGAAGAACAAGTGTAGTAGGAAGCTCAATAAAAGGAAGTGAGAGACTTAAATGTCAACATTCAAGAAGATTATAGATGGTTGGGAAGATAAGGCATGAGTGTGTTAACCAAAAACTATAAGACACTCTCCCTTCATAGAATCCTCTATGGAATTCTTAGTAGGTTTTGAGGAAGGAGAGAAAAAAGAGAGAAAAACACCAAGCTAGAGGAAAGTATTCCAAAGTATGGAACAGGTACAACTTCCAGGGTCATGTGCTGGTAAGGGCATGGAGCAAAGTTCCCACCATATTTCATTTTGTTCTCTGCTATTAGTCATTTCCCTGATGGATCTGGGCTGTCCACATAGTTGTAATTAGCTCCAGCTGACACCAACATCAGCACTTGTTTAATCTAATCTCTTTGTAACATGAGGAATCTGAGGCTCAGAGAATATGCAAAACTTGGCTAACATTGAATGAGAGCTGATCTGGATCTCCTAATTCCCTCTAGTGCTTATTGCCCACCACCAATTGCCCTCAGAACCACAGAAGGCTAGCTCTACCTCTTGCCACCCCCACCTCACCAGTTCTTAAGAGTAATAGCCAAGGACTTGCGCTTGGATCTAACCAGGGTCTGGGAGAATGTATTATTATTTCCAGAGACTCACTGACTCTCTGTTGGGATAGATTATACTTCCATGTCTCACTGACAATAAGCTTAGTCATATGACTTTCTCTGAATAATAAAATGTGAGCAGAAAGTTGTGTTCTACTTTTCAGCAGAAGCTAGCATGTAGTTGGTATACGGTTCCTCTTTCTCTCTTCATTTTTTTTATTGTGGTAAAATATATGTAAGGTAAAAATTTATTATCTTAACCATTTTTAATTGCACAGTTCAGTGGTGTTAATTTCCATGCTCTGTTTTCCCTCTACCATGACAACCAGCAATTCTTCAGATAGCATCTTCTCCATCAGCTTGGGTCCCAGGTTAATATGACTTGGACAAGACTTGCAGATGACCCACGTAAGTGTGAGCAAGAAATAAATCTCTATTATTGTAGCTTCTGACACCATGGAGTCACTTATTATAACAGCACTACTTAGTGTCTCCTGGCTGATGCCCAAGATAACAGAGGGCCATCATCTCCAACTTGCTGTCTACACTTCTAACAAAAGACCATGATGAAGTTTCCATGCAATTGTATCTGTTTTGTAACTAAGTAGACAAAAGTGTTTCTACCTTCTAAAACCTCAAGATGCAGGATACAGACCAGGAACAAACACATCTGAAAGCAAAGGCAAATGTTTTACAACAAAACATGTGTTTTCACTGGCATGGAGCATGCTCGAATGGACTGATTTTCTGGATTGTTGAGAAAAGATTTTCCTCAGAATTGAGTCTTTGAACAGGGTATCACAGTCAATTTTCTCATTCTAAAGAGAAAGTTAGGGGTAAAGAGAAGCCAGAGCGGAGAGGAAATAAGTTCCTTAATTACTATCATTTCAGACAAGGAATTTTAATTGCTATCTACCCCTGATAAGATATGCGTAGGTACAAACTGAAAAGATGTAATGGTGTAAAATTGTCCAGCCCCAACCTAGGACCACCCAGTGCTTGCACAATCCTTGGTCGCCTGCCACCCAAGAGAGTAGGTTCTTTGAGTAACCAAGCCCTCTGTCCTTCATTGACAAGTAGCAGATGGTGTTTGTACTTCTTTCAAGGACAGACCTGTGTCATGCATAGGTGGAGGAGGAAATAAAGGCTCCATAAACACACTCAATCCCTCTTTATGGCATTCATTTATATACCTGGCAGATGTCCAACTCATCAAAATCCCACTCTTCCTGCACATGTAAAATGACTTTGGTCAAAGTTCACAGAGGCAGAGAGGGTCTGGAGGTGATAGAGTTGGATTGAAAACAGGTGGTGTCCAATGGTGGAGCCCACCCTGGAAAAAGATGACCAATTGTGCAGCTCTCCCTCAATTTCTGGCCCTTGGTGCACCCAAAAATATCTATTATGTCCCTTGTAAGAACCTGGGCATAAGGGAAGGATAAAAGCTTACAGTTTTCTTATCTGGACTCTGAATCCAGAGTGCTTAGGCTCAAAGCACTTAGAACAGTGCCAAAATGAGTAGGTCTGAATAAGGTTTATCTATAGCTACTGCTATAATGGCCTCACTCATCAATTTCATGAGCTTATAATTCAGGAGCATAGATATGCAGCATTTTTCTGAATCAAGGGCTTGGAAGATAAATGACATTCAAGTAAGTTCATGGGCCCTTGATCTATGGGAGTCCCACTCCCTGAGGCCTAGAGCAGAAATGAACAGGCAGTTGCCATGTGGAGAAACCACCAAAGAATGAGGATCCCAAGCCTGAGTCACAACTTTCAGTTGGGTTCAAGAGGTTGAGATGGAACTCATCAAAAGCCATGGGTTGGAGAGCCAGGACTGAGGTGTCATCTTGAGGCCAACCAGTGTTCATCTCAGAATCAGGCAAGTCAGAGTAAGGATGTACTGGCAGATGGTCTGGTGATAAGAAGCAGGGTGCAAGGCCTGGTGCACTGGACATTGTGCACATTTTCATCATGCTCATAGTAATTTCCCAGTAAACCAGGGGAGGCCAAGGTTATGGTGCAAGTCTGGGTGGGAATCTGGACCCTACATTGGAATTCTTCCCTGAGACCATTGCTCAGTAGGAGTCAAGACTCTAGATCCACCTGAGATGGGGAAAAGAAAGGAAATGACTAAAAAAGAGAAAATATCACACTAACTACTTCTCACTACCAGCTTCTATGCACTCTTCCCCACTGACTAAACACAGGATCAGAAACTATTTTCTTTCTTTTTAAAAAAAATTTTTTTAATTTCTTTTCAGTGTTCCAGAATTCATTGTTAATGCACCACACCCAGTGCTCCATGCAATACATGCCCTCCACAATAACCACCACCAGGCTCACCCAACTTCCCACCCTCTCTCCTCCAAAACCCTCAGATTGTTTCTCAGAGTCCACAGTCTCTCATGGCTCATCTCCAACTCCAATTTCCCCCAACTACCTTCTCCTCTCTGTCTCCCCATGTCCTCCGTGTTATTTCTCATGCTCCACAAATAAGTGAAACCATATGATAATTGACTCTCTCTGCTTGACTTATTTCACTCAGCATAATCTCTTCCAGTCCCATCCATGTTGATACAAAGGTTGGGTATTCATCCTTTCTGATGGAGGCATAAACTCCATAGTATATATGGACCACATCTTCCTTATCCATTGTCCATTGAAGGGCATCTTAGTTCTTTCCACAGTTTTCCAACTGTGGCCATTGCTGGTATGAACATTGGTGTACAGATGGCCCTTCTTTTCACTACATCTGTCTCTTTGGGATAAATACCCACTAGGGCAATTGTAGGATGATAGGGTAGCTCTATTTTTAATTTCTTGAGGAATCTCCACACTGTTCTCCAAAGTGGCTACACCAACTTGCATTCCCACCAACAGTGTAAAAGGGTTCCCCTTTCTCCACATCCTCTCCAACACATGTAGTTTACTGTCTTATTAATTTTGGCCATTCTAACAGGTGAAAGGTGGTATCTTGATGAGGGTTTGATTTGAATCTCCCTGATGGCTAATGATGATGAACATTTTTTCATGTGGCTGTTAGACATTTGTATGTCTTCTTAGGAGAAGTGTCTGTTCATGTCTTCTGCCCATTTTTTGACGTGATTATCTGTTTTGTGTGTGTTGATTTTGAGGAGTTCTTTATAAATCCTAGATATCAACCCTTTGTCTATAGTGTCATTTGCAAATATCTTCTCCCATTCTGTGGGTTGCCTCTTTGTTTTGTTGACTGTTTCCTTTGCTGTGCAGAAGCTTTTGATCTTGATGAAGTCCCAAAAGTTCATTTTTGCTTTTGTTTCTTTGCCTTTGGAGCCATATCTTGAAAGAAGTTGCTGTGGCTGATATCAAAGAGGTTACTGCCTATGTTCCCCTCTGGAATTCGATGGATTCCTGCCTCACATTGAGGTCTTTTATCCATCTCAGTTTATCCTTGTGTATGGTGTAAGAGAATGGTTGAGTTTCATTCCTCTACATATAGCTGTCCAATTATGCCAACACCATTTATTGAAGAGACTGTCCTTTTGCCACTGGATATTTTTTCCTGCTTTGTCAAAGATTAGTTGACCATAAAGTTGAGGGTCCATATCTGGGCTCTCTACTCTGTTCCACTGGTCTATGTGTCTGTTTTTGTTCCAGTACCATGCTGTCTTAGTGATCACAGCTTTGTAATAAAGGCTGAAATCAGGCAACATGATGCCCCAGTTTTGTTTTTCTTTTTCAACATTTCCTTAGCAATTCAGGCTCTCTTCTGATTGCATCAAATTTTAGGATTGTTTGTTCCAGCTCTTTGAAAAATTCTGGTGGAATTTTCATTGGGATGGCATTAAAAGTGTAGATTACTCTAGGCAGTATAGACATTTGAACAATGTTTATTCTTCCAATCCAAGAGCATGGAATGGTCTTCCTTCTTTTTGTGTCTTCTTCGATTTCTTTCATGAGTGTTCTGTAGTTCCTCGAGTACAGATCATCTACCTCTTTGGTTAGGTTTATTCCCAGGTATCTTATGGTTCTTGGTGCTATAGTAAATGGAATCAATTCTCTCATTTCCCTTTCTGTGTTTTCATTGTTAGTGTATAAGAAAGCAACTGATTCCTGTACATTGATTTTGTATCCTGTCACATTAACTGGATTGCTGTATGAGTTCTAGTAGTTTGGGGTGGTTTCTTTTGGATTTTCCATATATATTGTTATGTCTTCTGCAAAGACAGAGATTTTGACTTCTTCATTGCCAATTTGAATTGCCATAATCATCTTGTACCTTAAAGATAAAGAAGCAGGCATGGAAAGCTGAGATAACATATCCAATTTGGAAGAGCTAGTGGCAGAAGGAGTAGGAATTTGAACTCAGATAGGGATGGATCTTATGTTCATCCATAAACACATATCTCTGAACTACCTCGCTACAGTTTATAGGAGCAGTTGTTGCCTCAGGAAGCCTACACCCTGGAACATCCTCATTCAGAAACCAACCACAGGTTGTAGAAGCCACTGGAAGGCAGGTAACTTCTACTTTTTTGTTTATGTACTTCTACATTCTGAGTTTTTTGCAACAAATGTGTATTCTTTGTAAAGATCATTTATTGATCAAGATGGTAATTAAAATGGAAGGCAGGGCATGAAAATATTTTCAAAGAAAAAGAAAGAAATTTAGCCCTGAGATCACAAAACTAAGGAGTTTGATAAGGGTATCATCAATCACAACAATGACAATATATTAATATTAGATTAAAAGTAAATCAGCTTAACATGATCAGTGTTCAGTTCTAGAACAGGAGAGTGGCCTGAGGTAGGAGGAGGTGTAAGAGGTTACACAGGTGTGGGATTGGTGGTGGGCGTGTCAGGAAAATTCCAAATAGGAGAAGCAAGTGGGGGGTGGGCATAAGTGTCCTCCAGGTAACTGTGGCCAGATGTTTAGCTGAACTGGGAAGTCCAAGGGGTGTACCTTTAAATTAAAAAGAACAAGAAAAATATCAGAACTGTAAATACCACTGATGACTATGTTCTTATTAAACACATTATTTGCAGGTGTGGTCCCTGAGCAAACATTCATACCTTGACAGATACAGAGAAATCAAGAAAAATGAATGATTTGGCTGTGTCTTGATTAATATTCTGTTGACTGCAAGTTATGGATGGCAGCGTAAGCAAGGGTAAGATAAAAGGGCATGTATGATATGCTCTTGGAATGTCTGTCAATTCCAAGAACTGAATACTAGCAGGGCCTCCCATTGTACAGGGTGTGGAGAGAATCAATAAATGGTATTCACACTGGGTGGGCCCCTTGGGGTTGAAGAACATCCAGGTACAAAGATTTGTCTTGGTTGCCAAACTTTGGACATATTCTCCGAGCAACCTTCACTCTTTCTCATTTTAGAATATTAGGTTATTGATACTAGGTGTTTGCAGGATCCAGGTAGTTCCAAGATATGTCCCTGGCACCCACACATAAGTAGAAGTTTCTAGGAAATAACTGTGAGAGGCCACAGCTATCGGTATCCATCCTCATTATGAATTGAAATCATCTAGGTAACTTTTTAAAACATATTTATATCTTTTTTTACTAAGCTTTTTATTTTAAGTTCAGTATTGTTAACATATAATTTCAAATGTACAAATAGTGATTCAACAATGATACATTATACAGGGCTCATCATGATAAGTGTACTCTTTAATCCCAACACCTATTTAACACATCCCCCAACCTCTAGTAACCATCAGTTTTTCTTAATAGTTAAGAGTGAGCCTTAACTGTTCTTACCTTGGTTTGCCTCTCTTTTTTCCCTCTACTCATTTGTTTTATTTCTTAATTCCACATATGAGTGAAATCATATGGCACTTTTCTTTCTCTGTATTATTTCACATAGTATAATATTCTCTAGGTCCATCAATGTTTTTTGCAAATTACAAGATTTCACTTTTTATGGTGAAATATAATATTTCATTGTATGTATGTGTGTATGTATGTATACATATATGTAGACTCACACATGCATACCATGTCTTTATATATCAATCTATCAATGGATACATGTGCTGCTATCATAGTTTGGCTATTAAAAATAATGCTGCTATGAACTTAGGGGATGCATGTATCCTTTTGAATTAGTGTTTTTATATTCTTTTTTTTAATTTTATTTTTTATAAACATATAATATATTTTTATCCCCA
>NW_019154196.1:1506225-1657971 GCF_002288905.1 Enhydra lutris kenyoni
GAAAGTGGTTGATTTTCTGTTTCTAGAATTGCTGTTCTTCTTCTCTTCGATCTCCCATTGGATTTGTAGGTGTTTGCAATCTTTAGATAAGTTATCTAGCTGATCTCCCACTACCTGACATAGTCTCAGCCTGCTACTTCTCCGCCATCTTGACTCCTCCCCCCAGTGTTTTTATATTCTTTGGATAAATACCCAGTAGTGCAATTACTGGGTTTTAGGATAGTTTTCTTTTTAATTTTTTGAGGACCCTCTATACTGTTTACCACAGTAGATGAACAAGTTTGTATTTCCACCAGTAGTGCAAGAGGGTTCCCCATTCCCTACATTCTTATCAACACCCATTGTTTCTTGTGTCATTGATTTCACCCATTCTGACAAGTGTAAAGTGATATTTCATTGTAATTTTGATTTGCATTTCCCTGAGGATGAGTGATGTTGAACAACATTTCATGTTCCTCTTGGCCATCTGTATGTCTTCATTGAAAAAAATGTCTGTTCATGTCTTCTGTTCACTTTTTTTTTTAAAGATTATTTATTTATTTATTTATTTGACAGAGAGAGATCACAAGTAGGCAGAGAGGCAGGCAGAGAGAGAGGAAGGGAAGTAGGCTCCCTGCTGAGCAGAAACCCCAATGTGGGGCTCGATCCCAGGACCCCGGGATCATGACCTGAGCCGAAGGCAGAGGCTTAACCCACTGAGCCACCCAGGCGCCCCTTCTGTTCACTTTTTTAAAAATATTTTATTTATTTATTTGAGAGAGAGAGAGAGCATGAGTTGGGAGAAGGTCAGAGGGAGAAGCAGACTCCCCGTGGTGCTGGGAGCCCAATGTGGGACTTGATCCCAGGACTTCGGGATCATGACCTTAGCCAAAGGCAGTCACTTAACCAACTGAGCCACCCAGGTGCTCTTCTGCCCACCTTTTAAGTGGATTATTTGTTTTCTGGACTTTGAGTTCTATCAGTTCTTTATACATTTTGGATATCAACCATTTATCAGAGGTATTATCTACAACTATCTTCTGCCATTTTGTAGATTGCCTTCTAATTTTTTTGATCGTTTACTACACTGTGCAGAATCTTTTTATTTTTATGTAGTCCCAATAGGCTTCTCTTATTAGTTTTGGAGGTAGAATTTAGCAATTCATCTTTTGCAAATAACACCCAGTACTCATTATGTCAAGTGACCTTCTTAGGCCCATCACCCACTTACTCCATTCTCCCACCCTCCTACCACTCCAGCAACCCTCACTTTGTTTCCTATAGTTAAGAGGCTCCCATGGTTTATGTTCTTCTCAATTTTCATCTAATTTTATTTTTCCTTCCCTTTCCCTCTGTTTTATTTCTTAAATTCCACATATCAGTGAAATCATACAGTATTTGTCTTTCCCTTACTGACTTATTTCACTTAGCATAATACCCCATAGTTCCATCGACATCATTGCAAATGGCAAGATTTCATTCATTCATTCATTCATTCATTCTTTTATTACTCCATCCTCCATGAGGATGAGTAATATTCCATTGTATGTATATATACTACTTCTTCTTTATCCATTCATATGTTGATTGTATCTGGGCTCTTTCCATATTTTGACTGTTGTGAACATTGTTGCTATAAACATTAGGGTGCATCTACCCCTTCAAATCACTGTTTGTATCCTTTGGATAAAGGCCTATTAGTGCAATTGCTGGGTCATAGGATGGTTTTATTTTTAACTTTTTGAGGAAACTCCATACTGATTTCCACAGTGGCTGCAACATTTTGCATCCTCACCAACAGTGTGAAAGGCTTCCCCTTTTTCCACATCCTCACCAACATCTGCCGTTTCTTGTGTTGTTAATTTTAGCCATTCTGACCATTGTGAGGTGGTATCTCATTGTGGTTTTGATTTGTATTTGCCTGATGACAAGTGATGGGAAATACTTTTTTCATGGGTATGTTGGCCACTTCTAAGTCTTCTTTGGAGAAATGTCTATTCATGTCTTTTGAACATTTCTTGACTGAATTTTTGGGGGGTTTTTTTGGTGTTGAGTTTCAGAAGTTCTTTATAGATCTTGGATACCAGGCCTTTATCTGATAAGACATTTGCAAACATATTCTATTACATAGGTTGCCTTTTAGTTTTGTTAACTGTTTCTTTTACTCTGCAGAACATTTTTGTCTTGGTGAAATCCCAATAGTCCATTTTCTAGACACATCCAGAGATGTTTCTAGAAAGAAGTTGCTGTAGCTGAGGTCAACAAGGTTTTAGATATTGAGGTATGTTTCTTCTACCCTTAAGCTGTGGAGAGTTTTAATCAAGAAAGGATGCTGTAGGAGAAGAGTTAAGATGGCGGAGGAGTAGCAGACTGAGATGACATCAGGTCGCAGTAGTTCAGCTAGATAGTTATCAAACCATTTCAAACACCTACAACCCCAACAGAAGATCAAAGAGAAGAATAACAGCAATTCTAGAAACGTAAAATTGACCACTTTTTGAAAGGTAGGATGTGCGTAGAAGTGAATCCAAAGTGATGGGAAGATCAACCACAGGGGAGGGGCTGGCTCCTGGCAAGTGGTGGAGCAACAGAGCACAAAATCTGAACTTTTATAAGTCTGCTCCACTGAGGGACATCACTCCAGAGGCTAAGCAGGGGTGGGGCCCTCACGGAAACAGTGTGCTCTTGGGTCCCACAGGGTCACAGAAGGATCAGGGGTGTCTGAGTGTAGCAGAGCTCAGTGGTATCAGAGCGGAGAAGCCAACTACAGAGATGGAGCCGAGGAGTAACCTCTCAGCTCGGGGTCACCTTAAACTGTGATCCATGGCTCTTAAACTGCTCTTGAGCAAGGACCCCACAAGTGGCAGATCCAAGGAGACCCACCATCCTCTGCCAGAAGAGCAGCACGGTAGGAATATGCTGGGTTTGGAGACTCCAAAAGGGGCTGTGTGCCAGAGACAGAAATGCTTGGTCACAGCCAGGTGAGCTTGGAGCATGGCTGGAGACCAGGGAGACGGGAGTGATTGACTGTTTTTCTCCGATGGTGCACTGAGGAGTGGGGCCCCAAGCTCTTGACTCCTCTGGGCTGGAGATTGGGAGGCCACCATTTTCATTCCCTTCCTCCAGAGCTCTATGGAAAGCATTCAGGGAAAAAGTTCCCAATAGCAAACCTGAGCAGATTACTTAGCCTGGCCCCTGACAAGGGTGGTGCAATTGTGCCTTGGGAAAAGACATTTGAGAATCACTACAACAGGCCCCTCCCCCAGAAGATCAGCAAGAACATCCTGTCAAGATGAAACTCACTGATTGAGAAGAACAGAAGAATTCCAGAGCTAGGGGAAAGCAAAGCATGGAATGCATGGCTTTCTCCCCATGATTCTTTAGTCTTGCAAAGTTAATTAATTTTTTTAATTTTATTTTTTTCTTATTCTAATTTTTTTAACTCTTCCTCTTTCCTCTTTTAATGTTTTTTAACTAGTTTATTTAACAATACCTTTCTTTTAAAAAAAACTCTTTGAACCTGCACTATTATAGTCATATTTCATCCTTCAATATATCTAACTTTATTTTTTGTATACATATAGGGTTTTTTTTTTTTTTTAAATTTTTGGATACAACTTCTTCTAATAGATCAAAATATACCCTAATCTAGCACAGGGCTCTGTTTGAGTCTCCAACCTGAGCAAATACTCTCCACTTTTTTTTTTTCCAACCAATTTATCAATTCCTTTTTTAGAATCTTTTAAATTTATCTTTATGGTAATATTCCATCCCTTCCTCATGCTTACCCTTATTTTGGTACATATGTTTTCCTTTCTTTAAAATTTTGGGAGATAATTTCTTCTAAGAGACCAAAATACAACCAAAATCAAGTGGGTGGCTCTGTTCCATTCACCAGTCTTTTCCTTATACCCTTTCTTCCCCTGCAATTTGGGATCTCTTCTGATTTGGTTAGCGTACATTTTTCTGGGGTCTTTGCCACACTTTTAGTATTTTATTCTCTCATTCATATATTCTTATCTGGATAAAATGACAAGGCATAAAAACTCACCACAAAAAAAAGAAGAAGAAGAAGAACAAGAGGCAGTACTGACAGCTAGGGACCAAATCAATATGGACATTGGTAATATGTCAGATCTAGAGTTCAGAATGATGATACTCAAGGTGCTAGCTGCACTCAAAAAAAAGCATGGAAGATATTAGAGAAACCCTGTCTGAGGAAATAAAACCCTTTTCTGGAGAAATAAAAGAGAACTAAAATCTAACCAGGCTGAAATCAGAAAAGCTATTAATGAGGAGCAATCAAAAATAGAGACTCTTACTGCTAAGATAAATGAGACAGATGAGAGAATTAGTGATATAGAAGACCAAATGATGGAGAATAAAAAAAAAAAAAAAAAAAAACCAGACCAAAAGATAGACAAACAACTACTGGACCATAAAGAGAGAATTCGAGAGAGAAGTGATACCATAAGATGAAACAATATTAGAATAATTGGGGCTCCAGAAGAAGAAGAAAGAGGGGAGCAGAAGGTATACCTAAGCAAACTATAGTAGAGAATGTCCCTAATATGGCAAAGGGAACAAGCATCAAAATCCAGGAGGCACAGAGAATACCCCTCAAAATCAATAAAAATAGGTCCACACCCTGTCACCTAATAACAGTAAAACTTAAAAGCCTTAGTGACAAAGAGAAAATCCTGAAAGCAGCTCAGGACAAGAAGTCTGTAACATACAATGGTAAAAATATTGGATTGGCAGAAGACTGATCCACAGAGACCTGAAAGAACTGCATGATATATTCAGAGCACTAAGCGAGAAAAGCATGCAGCCATGAATACTATATCCAGCTAGGCTATTATTGAAAATAGAAGGAGAGATTAAAAAGCTTCCAGGACAAACAAAAACTAAAAGAATTTGCAAACACCAAACCAGCTCTACAGGAAATATTGAAAGGGGTCCTCTAAGCAAAGAGAGAGCCTAAAAGTAGTAGACCAGGAAGGAACAGAGACAATATACAGTAACAGTCACCTTACAGGCAATACAATGGAACTAGACTTATACCTTTCAGTAGTTACCATGGATGTAAATGGGCTAAATGCCCCAATCAAAAGACACAGGGTATGGATAAAAAACCAAAACCCATCAATATGCTGTCTACAAGAAACTCATTTTAGACCCAAAGACACCTCCAGATTTAAAGTGAGGGTGTGGAAAACAACTTACCATGCTAATGGACATCAAAAGAAAGATGGGGTGGCAGTCCTCATATCAGATCAATTAGATTTTAAGCCAAAGGCTATAATAAAAGATGAGGAAGGACGCTATATCATACTCAAATGGTCTTGGTCTACCCCACAAGAAGATCTAACAATCTTAAATATCTATGCCCCTACCATGGGAGCAGCCAATTATATAAACCAATTAATAACAAAATCAAAGAAACACATTGACGATAATACAATAATAGTAGGGGACTTTAACAGCCCCACTCACTGAAATGGACAGATCATCTAAGCAAAAGATCAACAAGGAAATATAGGCTTTAAATGACACACTGGACTAGATGGACATCACAGATATATTCAGAACATTCCATCCCAAAGCAACAGAATACACATTCTTCTCTAGTGCACATGGAACATTCTCCAGAATAGATCACATCCTGGGTCACAAGTCAGGTCCCAACTGGTACCAAAAGATTGGGACCATTCCCTGTATATTTCAGACCAAAATGCTCTGAAACTAGAACTCAGTCACAAGAGGAAAGTTGGAAAGAACTCAAATACATGGAGGCTAAAGAGAATCCTACCAAAGATACAGATGTAGTGAAAAGAAGGGCCATCGGTACCCCAATGTTTATAGCAGCAATGGCCACGGTCGCCAAACTGTGGAAAGAACCAAGATGCCCTTCAATGGACGAATGGATAAGGAAGATGTGGTCCATATACACTATGGAGTATTGTGCCTCCATCAGAAAGGATGAATACCCAACTTTTGTAGCAACATGGATGGGACTGGAAGAGATTACGCTGAGTGAAATAAGTCAAGCAGAGAGAGTCAAATATCATATGGTTTCACTTATTTGTGGAGCATAACAAATAGCATGGAGGACAAGGGGAGATGGAAAGGAGAAGGGAGTTGAGGGAAAATGGAAGGGGAGGTGAACCATGAGAGACTATGGACTCTGAAAAACAATATGAGGGTTTTGAAGGGGCAAGGGGTGGGAGGTTGGGGGAACCAGGTGGTGGGTATTAGAGAGGGCACGGACTGCATGGAGCACTGGGTGTAGTGCAAAAACAATGAATACTGTTATGCTGAAAAAAAAAAAAAGAATGAATGGGTCAACCAGGAAATTAAAGAAGAATTGAAAAAATTCATGGAAACAAATGATAATGAAAACACAACTGTTCAGAATCTGTGGGACACAGCAAAGGCAGTCCTGAGAGGAAAGTATATAGCGATACAAGCTTTTCTCAAGAAAGAGGAAAGGTGGGGCACCTGGGTGGCTTGGTGGGTTAAAGCCTCAGCCTTCGGCTCATGATTCCAGGGTCCTGGGATCAAGCCCCACATTGAGCCCTGCATCGGGCTCTCTGCTCAGCGGGGAGCCTGCTTCCTCCTCTCTCTCTGCCTGCTTCTCTGCCTACTTGTGATCTCTGTCTGTCAAATAAATAAATTTAAATCAAAAAAAAAAAAAAAAAAGAAAGAAAGAGGAAAGGTCTCAAGTACACAGCCTAACCCTACACCTAAAGGAGCTGGAGAAAAAACAGGGAATAAAGCCTAAACCCAGCAGGAGAAGAGAAATAATAAAGATCAGAGCAGAAATCAATGAAATAGAAACAAAAAAAAATTAGAACAAATCAACAAAACTAGGAGCTGGTTCTTTGAAATAATTAATAATATTGATAAACCCCTGGCCAGACTTATCAAAAAGAAAAGAAATAGGACCCAAATAAATAAAATGATGAATCGCAACCAACACCAAAGAAATACAATTATAAGAACATATTATGAGCTACTGTATGCTAGCAAATTTGACAATCTGGAAGAGACAGATGCATTCCTGGAGATGTATAAACTACCAAAACTGGGAACCAGGAAGAAATAGAAAACCTGAACAGACCCATAACCAGTAAGGAGATTGTAGCAGTCAACAAACATCTCCAACAAACAAGAGCCCAGGGCCAGATGGCTTCCCAGGGGAATTCTACCAAACATTTAATGAAGAATTAATACCTATTCTCCTGAAACTGTTCCAAAAAATAGAAATGGAAAGACCACTTCCATACTCATTTTATGAGGCCAGCATTACCTTGATCCCAAAACCATACAAAGACCACATCAAAAAAGAGAATTACAGACCAATATTTTTGATGAACACAGATGCAAAAATTCTCACCAAAATACTAGCCAATATAATCCAACAGTACATTAAAAGGATTATTCACCATGACTAAGTGGGATTTATTCCTGGGCTGCAAGTGTTGCTTCAACATCCACAAATCAATCAATGTGATACAATACACTAATAAAAGAAAGAACAAGAACCATATGATACTCTTAATCAATGCTGAAAAAGCATTTCACAAAGTACAGCATCCTTTCCTGATCAAAACTCTTCAAAGTGTAGGGATAGAGGGTACATACCTCAATATCATCAAAGCCATCTACAAAAAACCCAAAGTAGATATCAACAAAGAAAAACTGAGAGCTTTTCTGGTAAGGTCAGGAACATGGCAGGGATGTCCATTATCACCAGGGCTATTCAACATAGTACTAGAAATCTGAGCCTCAGTAGTCGGACAACAAAAAGAAATTAAAGTCATCCAAATTGGCAAAGAAGAAGTCAAACTATCACTCTTTGCAGATGATATGATACTTTATGTGGAAATCCCAAAAGACTCCACTCCAAAACTGCTAGAACTCATGCAAGAATTCAGTAAAGTGTCAGGACATAAAATCAATGCAAAGAAATCGGTTGCATTTCTATACACCAACAACAAGACAGAAGAAGGAGTAATTAAGGAATCCCATTTACAATTACACCCAAAAACATAAAATACCTAGGAATAAACCTAACCAAAGAAGCAAATTATCTGTACTCAGAAAACTATAAAGTACTCATGAAAGAAATTGAGGAAGACACAAAGAAATGAAAAAAATGCTCCATGCTCCTGGATTGGAAGAACAAATATTATGAAAATGTCTATGCTACCTAAAGCAATCTACATGTCTAATGCAATCCCTATCAAAACACCATCATTTTTTTTTCAAAGAAATGGAACAAATAATCCTAAAAATTACATGGAACCAGAAAAGACACTGAATAGCTAGAGGAATGTTGAAAAAGAAAGTCAAAGTTGGTGGCATCACAATTCCAGACTTCAAGCTCTATTACAAAGCTGTCATCATCAAGACAGCCTGGTACTGGCACAAAAACAGACACATAGATCGATGGAACAGAATAGAGAGCCCAGAAATAGACCCTCAACTTTGTGGTCAACTAATCTTCAACAAAGCAGGAAAGAATGTCCAATGGAAAAAGACAGTCTCTTCAACAAATGGTGTTGGGAAAATTGGACAGCCATGTGCAGAAGAATGAAACGACCATTTCCTTACACCACACAGGAAAATAGACTCCAAATGGATGAAAGACCTCAATGTGAGACAGGAATCCATCACAATCCTTGAGGAGAACATGGGCAGCAACCTCTTTGACCTGCTTTTCCCTCCCCTGCTGTGATCTCTCTCACATTTGCTCTCTCTCAAATAAAATCTTTTTTTTTTAAGAATATTTAAAGGACTAGCATCCAAAATCTATAAAGAACTTATCAAACTTAACACCCAAAAAATAAATAATCCAGTTAAGAAATGGACAGAAGAGGGGCACCTGGGTGGCTCAGTGGGTTAAGCCTCTGCCTTCAGCTCAGGTAGTGATCTCAGGGTCCTGGGATTGATCCCTGCACCAGGCTCTCTGCTCAGTGGGGAGCTGCTTCACCCTCTCTCTCTCTCTGCCTGCCTCTCTGCCTATTTGTGGTCTCTGTCTGTCAAATAAATAAATAAAATCTTTAAAAAAAAAAAAACGGAAAAAGAAATGGACAGAAGATATGAATAGACACTTCCAAGTAAGACATCCAGATGGCTAACAGACACATGAAAAAATGCTCCACATTACTCATCATCAGGGAAATACAAATCAAAACCACAATGAGGTATCATTTCACACCTTTCAGAATGGCTAAAATTAACAGCACAGGAAACAACAGATGTTGCAAGGATGCGGATAAAGGGGAGACCTCTTACACCGTTGGTGGGAATGCAAATTTCCAGAGTGCAGCCACTCTGGAAAAGAATATGGGGGTTCCTTAAAAAATTAAAAATAAAACTAACCTATGTATGATCCAGCAATTGCACTAGTAGATATTTACCCAAAGGACACAGAAGTACAGATCCAAAGGGGTTCATGTTTATAGCAGCATTATCAACAACAGTCAAACTATGGAAAGAGCTCAAATGTCCATCACCTGGATGTGATATATAGAGAGAATGTAATACTATTCAGCCTTCAAAAAGAATGAAATCCTGCCATTTGCAGTGATGTAGACAGAACTATGCTAAGCAAAATAAGTCAATTAGAGGACAAATACCACATGATTTCACTCATATGTGGAATTTAAGAAAAAAAAAACAGATGAACATAGGGGAAGGAAAAAGCAAACCATAAGAGACTCTTAACTACGGAGAACAAACTGCGGGTTTCTGCAGGGGAGGTGGGTCAGGGTTGTTCTAAATGGGTGGTAAGTATTAAGATGGGCACTTGTGATGAGCACTGGCTGTTATACGTAAGTGATAAATCACTAAATTCTACACCTGAAACCAATTTTATCATATGTTAAGTGAGCAGAATTTAAAACTTTAAAGAAAAAATAATTTGTTCTTTCTCCTTATAAAGAGAGCTTAAACTAATTAGGCTTCTTTGATATGTTATGTTACATGGGAAGCATTGTTAAGTAAGGTGTAATACTAAACCTTCTTTATGTTGTATTTATATAGGTATATGTAATGTGTTCCAGAAATTATATGGAATTCCTGGGAATCTGTTATCAGTAATAATTTTTTTAATCTTTTTTTAAAAGATTTTACTTATTTATTTGAGAGACAGAATGAGAGAGGGAGAGAGAGAGAGAGAGAGAGCATGAGAGGGGGGAAGCTCAGAAGGAGAGGCAGACTCCCTGCTGAGCAAGGAGCCTGATACGGGACTCAGTCCTGGGACTCCAGGATCATGACCTGAGCCAAAGGCAGTTGCTTAACCAACTGAGCCACCCAGGTGCCCCTATCAGTCATAATTCTAGTTGTTATATTAAAATTTTGTATATATAAGAAATAGCTACATTTCCTTATCATTTGAATTCTCATCATATCTTTAATAATGGAAATTTTTTAGTCCTTTGTCATTTGCAAAAAGTTATTGGGGTTTTTTCCTAATGTTTTTGCAAAAGCGAGATTCCTAGAAAGGGCTTTACCAGCTGCTCTTGACCACTAACATTGTGAAACAAAAGGCATTGAACCTTCGGTACAAATCTCATAGCTGAAGAATTCAGCTCTACCTGTCATCTAGCCCTGTAAAATCCTAGAGACCTCCAACTCAAATTGATATGGAAGAGAAGTACCTGGCATAGAGAGAGACTGCTTTCTCCCAAGATAACAAATCAAGGCTTTCCATTTTAAACATGAAACCCTTGAGGCACTTGGGTGGCTCAGTGGTTAAGTGTCCAACTCTTGATTTTAGCTCGGGTCATGATCTCAGGGTTGTGAGATTGCACACCCATGTCAGTCTCCACACTCAGCATGGAATCTGCTTTAGATTCTCTCTCTCCCTCTGCTCCTCCCCCATTTCACACTCTCCCTCTCTCAATAAATAAATAAAATCTTTTTTTAAATGACATTTTTTTCTTCTTTTCTTTCTTTCCCTGACTCTGACATTGGCTTGGAATGATAATGCCACTGTGCATATCTCCCAGGCCTGCTAAAGGCCATTCAGTCTTCTGGATTTGTCATCAAAAATTGTCTGTCTATATTGTACCCTTCTCTTTTTGCAGCATTATTTACAACAACCAGGATATGGAAGCAGCCCACAGATGAATGGATAAAGATGTGGAGTGTGGTTTTTACACACACACACACACACACACACACACACAATGGAATATTTCTCAGCCATCAAAAAGAATGAAATCTTGCCATTTATAGCCAGTATGGATAGACCTAGAGGTATAATGCAAGTATAAGAAGTCAGTCAGAGAAAGACAAATACCATATGATTTCACTCACATGTGGAATTTAAGAAACTAAACAAATGAACAAAGAAAAAAGACAAACAAAAAACAGATTCTTAAATACAGACAACAAACTGGTGGCTGTCAGAGGTGAGGTGGATAAGGGAATAGATGAAATAAGGAAATTAAGAGTACACTTACTTTGGGATACATGAGGCAGTTCAGTTAAGTGTCTGCTTTCCATGATCCCAGTGTCCTGGGGTTGAGTCCCATATCAGGCTCCTTGGTCAGGGGAGAACCTGCTTCTCCCTCTGCCTGCCATTCCCCTTGCTTATACTCTCTCTCTCTCTCTCTAACAAATAAATAAAATCTTTTTAAAAAGTACATTTATCTTGAAGAGCACTGAGAAATGTGTAGAACTGTTGAATCATTATATTGTACACCTGAAACTAATATAACACTTTGTATTAATTATACTTTGGTTAAAAACAAACAAACAAAAACCATCTCAGATCTGTCCATGATGCTAGAGATCCCCTGGTTCTCCCTGTGACCAATTTTTCTTCTACCCTCAGTGTCATCATAAACTAAAACCAACCCCTCCTATAAGTTACTTACAGGACTTGACTTTTATGGCCAGAGCACCCAGTGCTTCATTTTTACCTTACTCCAACTATAACTGTCATACTTGACCAGTTAGACACAACCTACACAAACTATAGTAAATTTGCACTCCCATGTTCTTATTATTATCTAAGCTGGACTACCCCCAACCATGAAAATCTTTCCAGCAGCACCCATTGTTTGCAAGAAATTTAGAACAACCTTTACTTCAAGCTCAGAGATTCATTTCCTGAATATGCTGAAAATATCACTCACTCCTGGCTTGAATGGACAAAACTGTTGTGAACAAATTCTATTAATAGTGCCACATTAGTGGGAATGGTTTGTGCCCCAACAGAATTTATCCTTGTCTCTGGTGGTTATCATTTTTCTTTGGCCTATGAACACCTAGATGGCTGGCACATAACTGGGCAATGCCTTTTATGTTATCTAATTGTGCCCCTAACTGTCCACAATCAAACTGAGACACTCATTAGTAAATTTCCCTAAATTTATGTCATCAAGTTAGAAAGGATGTACCAGGAGACATTCATAAGTCAGGATTTACTTCCTTTGGCAGGTCCTTACTTCCTTGGTTAGGAATATGAATGAGCTATAATCAGGAAACTTTCAACTCTTGAAAACACTGCAGATACTGTTAAAGCAATCACTGCCCAAAAAAATTTCTTAGACTCTCTGCCCAAAATAGTTCTTGATGATAGGACAGTTCTTGACTATCTTTTAGATGAGCAAGGTGCCTGTGGTATAGCTAACACCACTAGCTGCACCCAAATTAATGCTTTTGCGCAAGATAAAACTTAGCTACATCAGGTCACTAAACAAACCACTTGGCTTAATTGAGTCCCTCAGTGACTCTTTAAGGGATTCCTCTTTGACTTAATTGATCTTAATTCATCTGAGCCTTGGGGACCAGGATTCTAAAGTTAATCCCAGATACTGGGAATTGTCCTGCTTATAATAATTACAGTAGTCTCCCTGGCACATTGTATTCTCTCAAAAGCTTTATAGTCATGTTCACCACCACTAACCACCAAAAAAATGACCTAAAACTGGAATGTCAGAAAATGAAGAGAATAACTGATTTTAAAAATGTTAACCTGAAGTTGTGACCTATGAATACCATAGAGATTTAGCAGAAAGATGTCAAGGCCCATGAATACCACACAGAGGATCAGCAAAAACTGTGAGAACTTCAGCAAAGTAGCTAGGAGGGGCACTAATGCCTTAAATTTTGATCACATCTCTCAGTTAAGGGGGGAATTGCTAAAAATAAAACAACAGACCCAAAATAGTCACTTATGTTAGTCCCCATGTCGGCAAACTGAGACTCACTATTTAACTACACTTTCAGCCTCTCCCAAGAATGGAATCTTAAACCAGTCCAATCAGAAATGACCTGTTCAGCACTAGTGAGGTAATCCACAGGACAGATCCCTGCCATTCCCTAAAAGTGACCTTGCCACAACCAATCCATTCTTTGTTAGTATCGCTTCCTTGTCCTATTCCATTCTGTCCATAAAATTCTTTCGTTTTGTACAGTTCCTCAGAGCTCCTTTCTATCTACTAAATGGGATACTGCCTCATTCATGAGTCATTGAGTAAAGTCAGTAAGGTCTTTAGACTTTACTCAGCTGAATTTCATTTTTTTAACAACTCATTATATGGTTCTTATTATTAGATCTCAAACACTGTTGGAGTCAAGAGAGGGTGAGGCATGTCTGAAACAAGATTTATCAGTGATTTCCCTGACATCAGAACCATAAATCTCTACCTGGCAGTCAGCTACAACTCCAGGAATAGACCCACACCTACCAATCTTTTTTTGTTTGTTTGTTTGTTGGGGAGAGAGGTTACACGTTTTTATTTAAATTCTAGTCAGTTAACATATAGTGTAATATTGGTTTCAGGAGTAGTGATTCACTACTTACATTAAACACCCACTGTTCATCCTCAGTACCTCCTTAATACCTATCATCCATTTAACCCATCCCCCCCACCTCCCTCCATCAACCCTTTTTGTTCTCTGTAATTAAGAATCTCTTGTGGTTTGCCTCCTCATTTCTTCCCCCTTCTCATATGTTCATCTGTTTTGTTTCTAAAATTCCACATATGAGTGAAATCATATGGTATTTGTCTTTCTCTGACTGATTTATTTCCCTTAGCATATTCCCAAGTTCCATCCATGTCATTGCAAATGGCAAGATTTTATTCTTTTCCATGGCTAAGTAATATTCCATTGTATATGTATGCCACATCTTCTTTATCCATTCATCTGTCAATGGATATCTGGGCTCATTCCATATTTTGGCTATTGTGGACACTGCTGCTATAAACATTGGGAGGAATGCATGTACCCCTTCAAATCAGTACATTTGTATCCTTTGGATAAATACCTAGTAGTGTAATTCCTGAGTCATAGGGTAGTTTTATTTTGCACTTTTTGAGGAACCTCTGTACTGTTTCCCAGAGTGGTTCCACCAGTTTGCACCTCCACAGTGGAAGAGAACTCCCCTTTCTCTGCATCCTCACCAAAATCTGTTATTTCCTGTGTTGTTAATTTTAGCTGTTCTCAAAAGGTGTGCAGCCCACACCTAGCAACCCTGAGACAGGTCAAGATAAGGGAGAGTGATAATATTTGACCTGCACTCAATGTCCAGGTACCTCTGAGCATTTCTGGTACTAGCTCAGTCACCTGGATTTTCCTCTTCTTTCTTCTTTCCTTTTCTCTCAGGTCCATCCCTCCAGATGACTACATACATCTTCATGTCTCTCTTCCTCACTTCCCTACTTCTTTCACTTTCTCCAATTCTTGTGGTTCCTCTAGTTACAGAGTGTTTTCTCTCATTCCTCCCCACCTTTTTATGCTTCCAGATGAATTTGCCTATCTTTGAGATTCTGCCTTCTTGTCTTGTCGCTTTCTCCCTGGAAGCATCTTTTATATTTTTTAAGGAAAACTAATTCAATTCAGAAATAAATAACGTATCTAAAGTGGCACATGAACATACCTGGTAGCACTTTTTAACTTTGCATTTGTGTTGGTGCCATGAAGACATAGCTTCCTCCCTCTCTAAAGGAAACAATACCAAGGTCTCAGGTACTGTCTTGTTATTGGGAGGTACCCCTTCCGACTGGGTAGCTTTACACAGTGTTTTCCACTAACTGCAACTGTTTGAAAAAGGAAGAGTTCGTGATCAGAGGGGCTTAGGAAATCATGTCCAAAGTGGAATTGGTGGTTGGGTAAAGATCAGCTGGAGGAAGGCCAAATGGGAGAACAAAAACTCATACTCCCACCCTGTGGTGCATGGGCAGGTGCACTTCTGGCCTCTCTCTCCAAGGAGAGTGGGAGGCTGAAACCACAGCAGTACTACTGAGGTCAGAAGGAGAAAGGGGTGACTTTGAGAGACCTTCATTCTCCTCTAGCCAGCAGCAGCCTCTGCAAGTCCTGCAGCTCAAGGAGCTTCACACCAGGAAACCCTCTGTTTCCACTGTTTCCTCCACTGCTCTCTCAGTCTCCCAACCTCTGTAAGAGTTCCCGCCTCATCTCAGGAGGACAGGCCCTGTTGGGTGTGGAGAAGACCTTTCCTGTTAGCATGTTATTGCAGAAATCACAAGGAGAGAGAAAAAGGGACAAGGTGGCCGAGGACATTGCCGCAGCTAAGAAAGGATGAATTTGTCTGCTCTTAACAAACTTCACAGTCCTTATCTCCATGCCATCCTAGATCAAAATGTTGTCTCAAATGGGGAAGAAACTTGTTTTTATGCCCCTCCTCCCAACGATGTTGATGAAGAAGTCAGCTGGCCTATCTCCACTGTGGGCAATAACCACCTGCCTGCCATGAGGAAGGAAAAATCACTGCCCAAGTTCTTTGACACCACCTCATGTCCAAGCAGAAATGTCTAGCAGCTCTTTACTGCTCCCAGGCTGGGCCCTAACCAACCCTGGACTTGGGAGTCCTCATGCTCAGACCCTATAACTCTCTACAAACACATCCACCATCTGACAGCCTTCACCAAAATACCTCTCACAGGCCCCAACCTCCTCCGCCAGCTGTATCATCTTAGTGCTTTTGATAAACTGAGGTGGTATCTACACAGTCTGGCCCCCCTTCTTGAAGACTGGAACACCAGAGCCCAGAGGAGCTAAGTTCCTCATCCATATGCACACACCCTTGCATGACAGGTCTCTCTAGACAGTACAGTCAGTGCTTTTCAGTCCTGGTTCGATCTGCCCCCTTCATACTCAAGTGTCCCAGTTTAGACTATACATAATGTATGCTCACCCTATTTTGTAGAATGCCTATTGTACCAAGTTAAGTGTTGAGTGAGATGGAGTCAGGGACGACACCAGGAGTGACACTGAGCCAGTCCCACAAGTCAAAGGAACCTTGGGGATTTGGTCCGAAGTCCATGTGAGCTGGGCCTCAAACCACAGGCAGAAGTCTAACAGGTTAAGCAGGGAGAAAAGTCGTGCCAAGAGTAGCACAAGTATAAGCAAATCAATGGACAGATGTCTGGTGAAAAGTATCCCATGCCAAACCCTGAAAACACCAAGACAGGTGACCTCACCAGAAGTCAGGTCACCACAGGTCACCACAGGACCTGACCAGAGGAGCCTAGGACAATTTCAGAAGAGTAAGGCATGGGGACAAGAGGACTGGTAAAATGGAGTGCAAGGGGAGGATTCTTACCACCACCTCTCCAGTCTGAGGACAGGGTCTGGTCCAGAGCTTCAGAGAGTAGGTCTCTGCTCTCTGTTCAGAACAGTTCTCTGTTCTCTTTCTTAACTTCCCAGACCTCTCCTTGGCTACAGCCCTCTTCAATTTATCTATTTGTCTGGGACACCTGGGTGGCTCAGTCAGTTAAGTGTTAGACTCTTGGTTTCAGCTCAGGTCATGATCTCAGGGTCACAAGATTAGAGCCCCAAGTCAGGCTCCAAGCTCAATGGGGAGTGTGCCTGAGATTCTCTCTCTCCCTCTTCCTCTGCCCCTCCCTCGGCTCTCTTTAAATAAATAAATCTTAAAAAATAAAATAAACACCTATTTGTGTACTACCGTGTATGACCTCTTACCTATATCCACCTGTGTTCCTTAACTGGATGTCTAACCCATGATTATTATACCTTCTGGTATTCCTAACAAGCCCTACCACAGTGTTTGCAACTCTAAAAGATACTGCTAAATATTTAACAAACTACACACTCTTGCCAGTCAGCAAAATGGTCCCCTGGTTCCCTTAATTCAGGGTATGGTGCTGTATGGCAGCCCAGGGCTCATGGATGGTGGACAAAGGGGAAGCCCAAGGCTTATGAGCTGTGGTAGAGGGAAGCCAAAGGGACTTCCCAAGAGGGGAATATGCAAAAAGGTGAAGGAAGGGTAGAGGGATAGAGCACTAAACAAGACAAAGAAGGAGGTGAGTTCTGAGAACAGGACATCAAGAAGCACAGAACATATGGCCTCAAATGACCTGGTGCCCCCCAACCTGAAGCAGTTTTCACACACAACAGACCATCCCAAGCACATGAGGGATGCAAGAAGACCACGTGGGGACAGACAGGGTTGCACTCTAATGCATACACCCCATCTCCTACCCCCTCCAGGTTCCCAGGACCACCTGCCAAGTGTTAAGGAGGCAAACCTCATAGGCCTGCAGGAAAAGGAGGACCAGGACCCAACTGACTCAGATTGCTCTCCGTTCATTTATTCACTTTCTGGTGGCTGCTGCCCTCTGCTGACAGAGTGGGACCAAGACAACCGGCAAAAAGCACGTCTTCACTGCACACGAGGAAAAGGTAAGGGTGACTACCAAAACTACAACGGGACAAAGAAGTAAACCTTTATTTAAAAAAGAAAGAAGGGGAAGGGGGGAAGAGGAGAAAGGGGAGGAAGGGAGGGAAGAGGGAAAGGAAAAGGAAAGGGAGAGAGAGAGAAAAGCTTCCTTCTCTAGCACTAGACCAAAGGAGGCCTCCTAATGTGACACTTATTTCATCTGGAAGCTGCTAATATGGGATCATTGTGGCTGACACCCACCGACCTGGCAGAGGGTTAGGCATACCCAGATTTTCTCATTTTACAGTAAGTTGGAGCTTAGAGAAATTTGAGAACGACCCGTAGGGACATGGAGATATAATCACATAGCTGTGGATACAATGCTGACCTCCTAGCAACAGTCTAACAAAGTAACCTGGCAAGATCTGGACTGGGGGAAGAGGGAAATGGAAAAGTATGTTTACTGAACATTTAGTGCCAGGCATGTATTATGTGCTGGTGAGACTGAGGCCCAACTGCTCACTTGGGGAGGACATAATTTAGGAGAAATTATTATTACCAGCCATGTTTTGACATGGTACAGGAATGGGGGAAATGAGACAGCCTCTCAGTTTGACCATCTCTTGCTCATTTTGAAACAAAATTCCTCAAGCTTCCTGATACTTCTCACTTCCCCTCCCCAATAACACTTCTTGAGAGGTGATTCTGCCCATTCCACTTTCTCACCTCTGGTCCCTGTGGACTCAAGTCCAAATGCCTCCTTTACCTTCTACAAGGCTGGGGGAAAATTGGGCATCCCCACCTGTACTAGCATCTATGAAAAGACAATCATGGTGCTACCTACCTCGTAAGGTTGTTGTGGGAACAGGTAAATTCATATCCTGGCACGAGTCACAGTGGGTAAGTACAAGACACTTGGGATAGGGTAGGGGGATGGGGGAGGCATATTTGCTGTGGCTATTTTCTTCCACATGGAAGCAGCACCATTGGCTCTTAACTCTCCTACTAGCTCTCCATTCTTATCTAGTAGGTGATTTGGTGAAGAGAAACTGAGTGGGCACAGCCAGCCCCTCTTTTCTGGGTCTCTTCCACACCAAGTGACTTGCAGGACTGGGTAGGAAGTATGATCCTGGAGTGTCATCTCAGAAAGCCTACTTGCCCAAGGACACAGGCCATGTATTCTCATCACAACTTTTCCAGTAATAAAGGGAATATTTTGGCACCCATCTGCCTCACCACAGTTTATTTCTCAATTAGAAAGAGAGGTCAGTTGAAGGGCATTCCGATAAGCAAAATGGTAGATTAAATCCAGTGATGTTGTAATGGAAAGACAGGATCAGATACCATTTACATTGTTTATTGTGATGACGTGCTTTTGTGCTGTTATGGACTGAATTGCGTCTCCCTCAGAATTCATATGCTGAAGCTGTAACCTAGTCAGAATGTGACTGTATTTGGAGATAGGGTCCTTGCAGAAGTTATTAAAGTAAAATGAGGTCATTAGGGTGAACCCTGATCCTATATGACTGGTATCGTTATAAGAGAGAAATCTGAACAGACTCGTACACAGGGAAGATGAAGACACTGGGAGAAGACAGATCTGCAAGTTAAGGAGAGAGACCTGGAACAGATCCTTCCCTTACAACCCTCAGAAGGAATTAATCCTACTCATGGCTTGACCTCAGGCTTTTATCCTCTGGAACTATGAGAAAGATAATTTGTTAAAAAAAAAAAAAAAATGTCCAGGTTGGGAAAGGTAGTCTCACACCTGGACAGTACCTGTCGAAGGGTAAACAGTGCATGTTCAAAATGCAGTGGCTCCTGATGGCCCATCCGCCATCTGAGATCACCAGGGTCACTGCTCTGCCCTTCCATCCCAACTTCTGCCCTTCACTCTTCCCCTCAAGGGTCTTCAAGACAACCATTTCCCATCAAGTTTCCAGTGGGTCTCCTGCCCTCCTCCCTGGCAGTGCCTTCTCCACCCTTTGGATGATGTCCTCCTCACCTGGCTCGAAATGTAGGCGCACCTCTGGGGCTGGGGCTGAGGGTGCTTGATCCAAACCTTTCACTCTACACATCCATGGCTCCCGAAGTTCTCATCCCACCCCAACCTGATTCCACTAGAT
Organism: Enhydra lutris kenyoni; assembly: GCF_002288905.1. Taxonomy (NCBI): domain Eukaryota; kingdom Metazoa; phylum Chordata; class Mammalia; order Carnivora; family Mustelidae; genus Enhydra; species Enhydra lutris. Next base: position 1,525,996 of record NW_019154196.1, read on the forward strand.
ATTTCACAGGCTGTGGGTCCAAACACACTCAAATCCTTTGCACCCCACAACAGGTCAAGTCGTGATTTGAGTGTCACCTCTCATCTACATTAAATTTTAGATAGACAACATAAAAACTTAGTATTATGTCCTAAACACTGCAGGAGGCAAAAACTATCTGAAATTTAAGTCTCCTACAACCCTACTTTTGTCCCTCCCCTTCCTTCATGCTCAACTGCAGACACATCCAGGACTGGCACCTTTGTCTTTTCTGGACCACTAGAACAATGTCCTCTCCACCCTGCCGACCCTTCACCACCTGAAAGGTGGGAGGAGGAGGCATCTCCCCTGTCCTGACTCCCCCATCAAGAGCCCCCCCCCCACACTCTGCCCTCTTCCTCCCTCCCCTGACAGGGACAGCAAACATTACTGATACATAAACTATTTTATTTAAATAAAATCAGGGGCATACCCTTTTCTCTCTCTCACACACACACACACTCACACACACACACACTCCCCCAGCATATGCACACACGCATGCCCACGTCCTCCCTCCCTTTCATCCCTTCACCCATGGCCACCTCAAACCAGTGGTTCTCATAGTGACCACCTTAGCACAGGGAAACACCCTCCATATGAAAGCCCACTCCTCCCAGGTGACGACAGCAGCACAAAGGCCTAGGACTCCTGCCCAGAGTCCAGCTCTCAGACCTCTTAGGGTAGCAAAGGAGGAAGGACCAGTTCTCCCAAGGCACCCAGATCTAGCGTGGCTTCCCCACCTTCCCCACCATAGGGCCTGGAGCACCACCAAACACCCAGAGCTGCTCCCCATGGAGGGTGGGCTCCCTCACCCCAGAGCAACCCATACCTACAACAGAGAAGGCTGTGCAGCCAAACTTGAGCACTTCCCTAAGGGATCCTGGAGTAGGTATTGTTTGGTTTGGGAGAGCGAGAGGGAGAGCGACTGAGCACCAATTACCCCACAGGAGGGTGCTGAGATTCAGCTCAACATCCTCTACCCAGAAAAAGTAAACCCAATTCTGCAGCAGGAATGGCAAGGGCTTCAACCATCAGGACCTCATTACATGTTCACCTGCCAACATGGACCCTTGTTAGAGACCCACTAGCACCTTAGCAATGTTAACGGCCCAGCCCAGCTGGGGAAAACACCATGCACATGGGAGCCTATCTGGAGCGGGTGGTGTCCTCTGTGTTGACAGTGGGGTTGGGTTTCACCTTCTCTTGACGCTGGTACCCTTCGAGTCTTGCTTTGTGGCACACATAGCAAAGTGGCTTAGGTCATGAGGAGGGAGCACTGTAGGGATCAGTAGTGTCTTCCAGACGTACACAGTCCTACAGCACATTTCAGGTTCCATATGGACAGGCCGGGACAGAGGCCTAGGGCACAAGTCTGCCAGAAGAGCTCTGTAGCATCCCTAGATCTTGGGAGATGGGGAGGTGGAAGGAACACCTATTTCCTCGAGCTAGGGGCCAAGATGCCAGGACTTGGGTCCCACACCCACCTTCTCCGATGGGCTTCCCTGTGCCTTCTAGACCAAGTTCCCTGAGGGGAAAACCAGACAGATGGAAGGAAAGCAGAAAGAGGGCAGCAAAGGGCATCAGACCATGAGGAGCTAGCAGGAGAGGGCAAACGTGAGAGCCAGAGAAAAGCCTTCTGAAAGGGTAAGGCAAAGAGAGCTGCCACCTGCGAGGAGGGACCTGGGAGGGCAGGGACGGGGAGAAATCCACCAGAGGCAAGGACCAACCTGACCTCTCCAAGGGAAGCAAGGACCTGAGGAGAGGGAGCACGGAGCCTGTCCAGCCCTACGAGGGCCAGTGGTGGTGAAAGGACAAGCCACCCTGAGCATGGACTACAGGCTGATGCTGCGCTGGTGGCGGCCCCCACGGCTCCCGCTCCGGGAACCCAGCTCCTGGCCGTCCAGACTGGTGTGGTCTGAGAGGCCCCGCAGGTGCTCCACAGAGTCACATTTCTGCAGGTCCGAAGCCACCGTGCGCAGGCTCAGCAGGCTAAGCGTGTCTGTGTCGGGGGCAGCCCCAGGACCCAGGCTACTGCCCTCCTCCAGGCCCCCGCCTTCAGCCCCCTCGATGATCCCACTGTCCCCATCCTCCCCACCATCAGGCCCAGCCTCTGCCCCCACAGGGGAGGAGCGCCGCTGGCCTGGGGCATGCAGGGGCTGGCCCCGGCGCCGTGCGTGAATCTGCTCGCTGATCTGCTCCAGGTTGCGCAGGGCAACTGAATAGCGAGTCTTGGCCTGGGCCACCTGCTGCTCCAGCTCTGTCACCTTGGCCTTGTGCTCCTGAGGAAGGAGGAACAGAGTGAGGTGATCAAGCACTCTGAGCCCCCTGAGCACTCTGCACAGTGCCCAGACCACCCAACACAAAACCGCAGGGCTCTACCCCACTCAGCCCAGTCCCCCTCGGTCCTCCTCTTTGGATTCCTCTTCCCCAGCCTTCCTGCCCGGCTCCTTACCTAAGCCTGACCATCTTAAGACCTTCCCACCAGGTCCTCATTCCCACCTACTCCTCCTCTCCCCACTGTTCCCTTTCCCTTTCTGGCCAGTTCCTGATCCCCATTCTCCCTGGTTTCCCAATTCCCACTTTCTCTCACTTACCTCCTTTCGACTCCATTCTCTGCCAGTACCCATCCTCCAAGCCCAACTCCCACTCCTGTGGGTCATTCTAAACACCTGTCCTACCACCTGTCCCACCACACTGGTCTGGCAGATGGCCCGGAGAGGCACAAATATCCCCTCTAACTGCCCTCACTCTCCATGCCTGTCCCGTTCCTGCCTGTTCACAGACCCTCCCCCTCTCCCACTCCTCCCCTACCTCTAGAATCTGGCTGAACTGGGCCTTGAGCTCGAAGTAGGGGCGGCTCTTGCCAATGGCACGCCGGAGCGTCTTCTGCAGGGCCTGGACCCGAGCTTCAGCCTGCTGGCACAGCCGGGTCACCCGCTGATGCTCCCGCTCACCACGAAGCCGCTCCTCCTCTGCTTCATTCACCTAGCCCAGACGGGGCAAAGGACATTCATCACTGACCGAGGACGCATGCTTTTGCCTCTTGAGACATGATCATCCTTCAGGAGCTGGCATTTGCTGCTAGAGACTAAATGTTTGTATCTCCCCAAAATTCCTATGTTGAAATCCTAACCCTTAAGTGATGGCATTGGATGTGGGCCCTTTGAGAGGTTGGGGGGGGGCAGTTTAAATGTGATTAGTGCCCTCATAAAAGAGGTCCTGGAGAGCTCCCACTCATCCCTTCCATCTCAGTGAAAGCTTTTTCACCACACTGAAAGGACCTCCAGCTGTCTAGGAATCAGGAAGCAGGCCCTCACCAGATACAAAATTGGCCTGCACCTGAGCTTGGACTTCCTAGCCCACAGAACTGGAAGAAATAAACTGTCGCTTAAGCCACCCAGTCTATGTGATTCTGCTGTAACAACTCCAATGGACTAACATCTTCACAAGGTGAAGGTGGCTGACAGCTGATACCAGGGATCCTCCCATACCCCCCTCTCCTTTGAGTAGCTGAGAAATGATACACAAACTACGCTTCAAAAGGTACACTAGCAAAGCCCAGCAGGACGGAGAGCAAGGAAGAGGTTTGGCCTGAAACAGAATCAAGGCTGAGGAAAGGCCTGAGTGGAGAAGACAGAGAGGAGGCAGGAGGGCAATGGGATGAAAGGACAGCAAAGGAAGCAGCTGAACCTGGGAAGACCTGCTGACACAGCCTGGCTCACCTTGCAGGTGGCATGGTTGAGCATCTCCTGCCAGGTGGGGTCTAGCCGGTTCTTGTCAGCCATGACACCCTGCTCAGCCACAAACACCATCTCCCGGGCAGCATTGTGCATGCTCACGGCCCGCTCGTACCGCAGCGCTGCCTTCTGGGTCTCTTGCTGGGCCTGGAAAGAGAGGGCCATCAGGATGCGGAGCCCCAAGGACGCCCGCCCGCCCATGGAGACCCCGCTTAGATGAGGACAAGAGAAGGAGGAAGGCCAGTTGCAATGTCGGCTTCACTTCCCAAACTGCACTGAGCGTGAGGGCCAAAAAAGTAACATTTTACCTATAAAGAGTATTTTGTAAGGCTATGACTTAAATAAAGAAATGTACAAACAAAGATTGGAAGATGATACTGCCACTAGAGGGTGAGTGTGTGAAATCGGCATTTGCAAAGGCCACCGGCCTTTTCTGCCCTGCAGAGAACAAAGAAAAATCCCCACCACTTTAGATGCAAGGTGGTTAGTGACACAGAGCAAGTCTTACAGAAAACACACCCCTGATTTCATCAACTCCAGCCCAGCAGGTAAGCTGAAGGAAGGAAGACAAACACTCAGAGACAGTCATCACAGCCATGCTTACCACAAAACCATGGAAACCAACCTAAGTTTTCAGTTACAAGGAACTGATTAAATGAAAAATAATAATAAAAGGAGGAAATATTAGGCAGTTCTTAAAAATTACAGCATGGATATATATTTTTTGACATGGAACCATGTCATAATATAAGTAAAATAAAGGAATAAAAATAGCACATACCATGTCATCTCATTTTGGCAAAATATATACCCCCCTCCCAAAAAATTAAGGGGTTATCTGTGCTGTATTAAGTATGTTTTTTATTTTCTATATTTTTTGATGCTTTGAAATCTTGGGGGCCTTGTGGCCCTTCCAGGGCTAGCTAACTCCTAAAAATAATAAACTCCCCTATGAGCACACCTCTCAAATGCAAACCAACCAATCCAAATCCCACCACTCCCTTTATCTAACTCTCACACACCAGCCAGTATTTCCCCTGCCCTATGTTACCCCAGGGCCGGGCACCAAAACACAGAGACCACCCCCATAGCCCAGAGCCCACAATTATTCAAGCTATCGAATTCTAAATTTGCTAAAGGTTGCCTACCCTGCCTTACCCGTTCCTTCCCATTATAAGCACAATAAAGGCTCTAAGCCAAGGTTTCCTCTAGTACCTGGTGTGGCATGTCCCTTCTTCTTGGAAATGTTAAGTAATAAACTCTCCTTTCAAGGCAGCTGTCTCTGTGTCTGCCACCCTACCATACTTGACTAAAACAAATCCTAGGTACAAAAAACATGAAACATGCACATGGTAGGATTTGGGGTGATTTTGGTTTTCTTCTTGTTTTACAGTTATGGTTACATTACAATCTTCCAATAATGAACCCACAGTATTTGTGTAGAAAGAAAGAAAAGAAAGAAAATAAGGGGAGGGATGGGGAAGGGGAAGGGAGAGATAGGAAAGGAAAGGAGAAAGAAAGAAAAAGAAGGGGAGGAAAAGGGTAAAGGAATGGCGGGGTGAGCAAAGAAAAGAGAAATGAACCAAAGGGAAGAGACATAAAAAAGAAATGAGAAAGTGTTCCATCTCACACCCCACACAGAGACAGAAGAGTCCAGGGCCAGGCTCTGCACATGGCCATTCTGGAAGGCACATCTGCTGGCCATACCTCCTTAGCAAGCCGCCGAGCCTCATAGTAAGGCCGGGCCTTCTCGATGCAGCTCCCCAAGTGGGAGCCCTGCGTGTTGAGCTTCCTTGCTGACTCCTGCAGGATCCTCCGATAGGTGGTCCTGGCCTCCTGGCAAAGGGATAGGGACACAGGGCAGAGGGAAGGCATATGTGTGGGTCCCAGCTCCTCCAGCTTTTCATACATGCCCCTTCCCTGCCACCATATTGAACAGCGAGAGGAGACACCTCCAGGAACAGCCCAAGGGTATGAGGAAAAGGAGCAACACTCACATCCAACTGTAGCTCCACCTGGTTGATCTCCTCGCTGGCCTGGTTCAGATGCTCTAGCTCTTCCTGCCGGAGAGAGGCAAAAAATTAGAGCAGTAGAAAGTATCCTCATGTGAACCACGTGGGCTGGAAGGGCAGTGCAAGGAGGGAAAGTCCACCTGACCAGAGAAGGGAAGAGATGCAGGAGGCTCTGTGGAATGGCTCCCTTGAAAGAGACCTAATAACATAGTCTCCTGCAATCCTCCCCAACTCTATCTCTGCATCCGATCATTAAACCCCCATTTTAACAATGAGGAAATCAACATTCAGCAAATGGAACACACATGCACCTGCAGCAAAATGGCAGCAAGCCTGCCCTCTCTTCATCAGATCGTGCCACCTTCTCTTCACACTCTGGCCAAAGGTTTCTGCGGAGCTAAGTCAGAGAACGCTACCCCTAGCTACTCACCCATCACAGGTTTTTTACATATGCATCACAGCTCAGCATTGCTGAGACCCCAGCACTCAGAAAACAAAGAGGTGGCCACTCTCAGCCCAGTAAGCAAGCAACACGCCCTCAGCAGTGTAAGCAGCTGTAAGAGGTGGGCATGATGGGGGCAGCAGGGTCATCTGCCTTGGCAGGAAAGGCCAGGGCAGGATGCTCAAAGTACTTGCTCCTAGGCTGGGCCTTGATGGGATACAGAGAAAAGAAAACCACCAGTGACAGAAAGGAGCCAAGAATCAGAAGGAGAGCAGGTGCCTGGGGCAGGGAGCTTGTCAAGTAAGAAGCCAGCAAGGCTGGGGCACAGGGAAAGGATACCACAACTTTTCCCAGTGGCAGGGGAAGCCCCTCAGAGTGTGGCACCACCTGGTCTGTGGTTCAGGAAGGCAGATCTGAGCAATACGAGGGACGTTTACAAGAGCCAGGGAGAGGGTGTCTGCAGTATTCCAGGTGGGTAAGGACAGGGAGGATACCAGACAAATGCAGGACACAGAATTATGAGTCTGACAGGTAAGTAAGGTCAAAATTAGGGTGTATCACATGACTCAAGAGGCTTCTAGGCCTGCCTGGGCAGTGGGCTGTCAGAGACCCCAGGTCCTCACATAACAGAGTCTGTGGCAGGGAGGGATAACCTCAGGGAGAAATCATGAGCCCACAATGCCAAGGACACTCCTGAGAAAGAGCAATGCCCAGTGAAATTCCTGACACTCAGCTACGGGATCCTCTCCTAGAGGCCTTGCAGCCCCTGGACAGGGTGGTGGAACCCAGCCTGAGTTTGCTTGCTGCCCACGACCCAGACATGACCTGCACTTAGCAGTGAGTGATGCTGCCATCACTGGCCCCCACACACCTCATCTGACCCTTCCAACAACCCAGTATATGATCCCCTTTTAGTCTTTTTATTTCTATGCCTTTCCTCAACCCCTAAAAGGTTTGAGTCAGCAATTAAGAATCCAGGAAACCAAATTATATGCCCAAATTACAGTGAAAGGAAGAAACATATAACAGAACCAGGAACAAGGATAGGGAAATATGCACGCCGACAACAATGCACGCCCTGCCTCAAAGAAGGCCATAAATTTGGCTCCTAACTTTACAGAACAGAACAATCCAACAAATATATGTGAGCCTCACATTGAATTTTTAGTTTTCTGGCAACCATTTTTTAAAAAATGCAAAAGCAAACAGGTTAAGTTGTTAACAATACATTCCATTTATCCCAAATACCCAAAATGTTAAAATTTTAACATGTTATCAACATAAATTATAAAACATTTTTACATTCCTTTCAATCTATGCCTTTGAAATCCTTGCACATTTGAGCCTTAGGGCACATCTCAACCTGACCAGCAGCATGTGGCTCCCACCCTGGACACTGTGGGTCCAGAAGCTGGTGCACGTTAGTCACACAACCCAGTGACCATAAGATCATATCAAAATGCTGTGGAACTACAAGAAGTGATATGACTCAAAGGACCCCTGAAGAGGACCAGGGGCAGAGCCAGCACCACCCGACACACAGCTCTGAGTTTCACAGAACTTTCCTACCCAGGACATCACCTTCAGTCGATGGAAAGATTCCTCAAAAACCACACTTCTTGTCAGGATGAGAGGCAACCTCTCCCACCATGAGCCTACTCTCCTCTAGCTTGATTAGGCCCACAGAGGGTTTCAGGTTATCCGGGAGAGGAGGTAACAGTGCTTTCAGCAGCTCCTGCAAGAATACTCTTTCTCAGCTCATTCATATTTGCTAGATCGGAAACAATAAAGCAGGGAATTAGGGGCAGAATTGAAACTGGACCTAGGACCTGATGAAGAATCTGGCTTTCCTGCTACTGTGACCACCATCCTAGAACTAAGGACATCCTTGGATGGATGCCTCAAAGAAGACAGGAGTACAATCACCTAGAAAAACCACAGTCTTGGTAGGAAAAGGACATGCAGGCCTCAGGAGGCAATAAACTGAGCCTAGAGGAGAAGAGGAGGTCAGTAAAGGCCATCCTGCAACATTCCCATGGGCAAACCAAGGTCCGATACTGGATCCCATTCAGTTCCATGGCCCAGCGTGCTCCCAGATCCTAACAAGATCATCACAGGAGTGAACGGCTCTCCACAAATCATCCCACTGGGAAAAGGATGTGAAGGGCTCCAGCTACCGGCAAAGGGCAGGAGTGGGCACATCTTCCTGTAAGGGAACTTGTGCCCACACAGCACTTCTAGCGACTAAAATATTTTGATGATGAGGTCCACCACTCAGCAGCAAAGCTCTTTCTAAAAGGACCAGGAGACCGGGGAACAGAATAGGCTAGAGGGCAGGGTGGACAACCAGGCTGGGGCAGACCCAGGGCAAAGCTGAGTGGGAAGCCAACGAGCACTCAGGGCCCTGTTTGGGGAAGCTGGCAACACATTCCATTTGGCCTGCTCCACCAGGGACTCCTGGCACCCGGAAGAAACGGAATTTGAAAACGATGACGTCTGAGTCAGCACACATCATCCATCAGGGAGGCCGCAACCAGCAGGGAGGGTGACCTTCCTGGGGCACACCGGGCACATTCCAAAGATGTCAGGCCACTGAGTCAAAGGCACGGGTGCTCAGCTGACAGATGCTCCCGCCCACCTTGCACAGGCCACTGAAACACTTAAGCCCATGGTGATGTAGGGCCAGGGTGATGCATGGCCCAAGGATTGAGAAATAGGGGAAATTGGACTGTCCTGTGAAAGCTAAACTGATACTTGGGAGGAGGATGAAGAGGTTACAAAGTCACTCTGAAGAGCCTACAGAGGAGGTAAGTGACTGTGCCCACTCACCTGAGGAAGATGAACATGCCCATCACAAACGGAACTGAGAAAGTCGCAGGGGAAGAGATGCAGACCCATCCTAGCACCACCCTCCACTGGGACCCTTGCGGAAAGCTGAGTACCAGACTGAAGGCCTTAGAGAACTATGCTGAGGTCAAGACATGGAGACAAAGCCAGTGGCCTTCCCTGGGGAACATCACACTCCAGGCAGGCCTAGAGCTGGCCTCCAGCTGGCTTCCCTCCAACTTCCAAAGGCATCCCACCAGACAACAGCGACACAAACTGCCTGCCAAGAAACCCTACTCCCCACAGGAGTAAGAGCCTTGCCTTAAGAGTGACCATTTCTGGGAGTTTCAGAAAATAACTCAACAGAGTCCCTAGCCTTTGGGATATCCCCTGGCTCAGCAGAGACGTGTAGGCTGCATGTCAGATCCACTTCTCACCCCACCAACACCAGAATTCACATTTCTGGGCATGGCTCAGGAACAGGTCTTTTTAAAACCTGCTGGTGGATTATGACAGGTCTGTTAGTGGAGACCCACAAAATACACTGAGAATCCATTTAAAGTACTGAGACAGTTACTCCCGAATAACGTGGTCTTGTGTACTGTCAACACCAAGAGGGAGCTCACATGACACATGTCCCAATGTCTTCCAAACACAGAAGAGCTGAATGCTACCAGCTTTCTCTGTGAGAGGTGCCCCTCACATCGGGCTACCTCTCCCACATGGCAAGAAGATGCAAAGGCCCTGCTAAGGGCAGAGCACTGGCCCAGCCACAAGTGTGCCACCCAAGGTGGAGGTCCCTACGACAAGACCTACCCTCCATACATGACCCACACCATTCCACAGTGTGCCTCCCTGTTTAGCGAGAGACTACAGTCTGCCTGTCCCTCTCGCTCCGGTAACACTGTGAGCTCCCTGGATTCAAGGCAAATCTTATGCCTTCGTGGTACTCTCCGGCCTTCATCCAGGAGGACTCTGATGGTGGAAATTGTTCTACCTCTGCAATACCAAGGGCAGCTGGAGAACTGCAATTCTATTTTTTATTTAATTTTAATTGATCTTACTGAAGTAGCCATATGCGGCTAACAGCTACTTTATTGAACAGCACAACATGAGAGTGCCTCTTCGTGCTGCGGCCTTTGCCTGTGTGGGCACTGGAAAAACACACAGGAGCAGGAGAGCATGAGCAAAGAAACCACCCACAGCAGATTCTCCCCTAGAGCAGAGCAAGGAGCACTGGAAGGAGATGCATGAGGCGCATCACCCAGCCGTCCTCCCCACAGAACAGAGAGGGGTCTCTTTCCCAAAGTTCTACCTTAGAACTTTCACCAAGAGATAAGCAGAAGAGTTGTGAGAGCCAAGAATCAGGACCATGGCAGAGGAGAGCGACAAGCTGAGCCAATCAGCTCCACCAACTCCTCACTTTATAGATGAAGGAGGTGAAGCTCGGAGATTACATAACTCACATGAGAATCACAAAGCAGGGGGCTGGAGGTTGCTCCAATCTCAGCCCAACGCGTTTTTCCCTACAACTTACTTCCTCAGTAGATGACGAATCTGTGGAATTAGCAGGAGAAACTGAGCTGTTTTCAATGCGACACCCATGAGACACGGCAGAAATAAATTACTGGCTCACGCCAGTAAACAAACAGCTCACCACAGCTCCAGTGTAAGCGTGGACACAGCTTCCTGCCCCCACGTCCAGGGAACCCCCAGCAAGAGGGCAGGAGAATACTAGGATCAGATTTTATCTCTTCTTGACTCACAGAAACAACCTAATAAAGGCCTGTTGGCAGAGAAGCCCAGGAATGCAAGCCCAGAGATGCTCTTGCTCATCTACAGGTGTGAGTCACCTCTACATCCACATCTTGGAGATGCTGCCAGACCTTACAGCAGACTCAGCCCCCAACACACGGGAACCTCCCGCCTTCACCCGCCCAAGCAGCTTTCCCCGTCATTGCCCGGAAACACTACAGTCCCACCTCCGCTGACCAAGCATCTCACCCGCACCGGTGCCTGTCCTCCTCCCCCACAGCTCCGAGGTCCCCTTCAAAGATCTGCCCATCCTAACAACTAATAGCCTGTCGATACTCCAAGGTAATAAATCAGCTTCTTTGTTCATGGGTTGTAACCAGCATCCTCAGAACTGGGAATCTGTGTTATTAAGGACTGACCATGGCTCACAACCACTCCCTAAACACATCGGGACTTCTCTGGAGGCCTCCCTCTGTGGAGCCACTGCAGGACGTGTCCTGTCCCACCGTTTACAGATGCGACCGTCCCTGGGGAGGCGCTGATCAGGAAAGGAGAGAAGATTCGAAACTGCCTCCCGATCCCAAAACCACCGCGTCGCACAGCGCGTCTCTGAGCTGAGAGCCCCTTCGCTTGTCTGGAAAGGAGAACAAGAGTCCTCCTCTCCGCTGACCCAGAGGAGGCCCTGCATCTGAGGCCGGTCTGCGGCTTCGCGCGTCGGGAGGCCTTCAGCTGCGGGCCCTCTCTGCCCTGGAATCACACACAGCGCTCTCAGCACCGGCCACGCCGTCCTGCGACGACCTGCTGACAAGCCTGCCTCCCTTTCCTGCCCCAGGACACGGGACAGAGGGTCAGTCTGACCCTTCGCTCATCGGACAGCTCTCCCGGAGAGCTGGAATCTGGGCGCCCTACGTCTTCTCACCTGTATCCGAGGATCCAGCTCTTCCTCTTCCCTGGGAGACAGTTTGGCCTCGCTGCCCTGGCTGCCGCCTCTCCCGGGCTCCTCAGCGACCGGGCTCCGCGGGGCTTCATCCTCTACCACCTCGGCCCGAAGCTCCCCCTGCGGGGTCTCCCGCCCCCTGGGCGCCGGCCTGAATTCCGCCATGCTAACCGGGAGAGGGCACAGCCCTACGCACAAGAGAGGACTGACATGCTGGGACCAGGGCCCCAGCTTGGGACCTCCCGGGCTCTGGGCTGCAAGAAGAAGGGATTCTCCTCTCGGCGGGTGGAAGAGAGGACAGAGGGACAACCCCACACCGGGTTAGAGGCCGAGATTCAAGGCGTCGGAGGCGCTCCTGCAGCGATAGCCTTGTCTGTGGAAAAGTTCTTCCCTGCCCGCCACGAGCAGTCCACCGGGGGAGACCCGGAGCAGCCGCTCCGAGGCAGGGGGCAAAGGGGGTCTGGATCCCAGGCCGAGGCCTGCGAGGAGTAGCACCATTCGGGAGGGCGGAGGCAGGCGCCTCCAGGCTGTGGCGGCAGCTGGAGAGACAAGGCTGGGCCCGAACCGAGGCTGCGGGGTGCCGGTCTCCGGGGAGCTGCGGGGGAAACAAAGGCCAAGTGCACGGGCAGCGTCAGAACACCCTCGGACCCCCGGGAAGCGCACGCTCGTCCTCGCAGATTCCCACATCCTGAGTAGACCCCGGCGCGACTACTTTCCCCGGCCCACAAGGGCTTGAGGTCCGACACCTCCGCCGTCCCAGCCACTCCCCGGCTTCCCTCCGAGCTCCCGTCCTCTCTCACACCCCCCGTTCCTTCAGCCCGCCCCTACTCCACCCCACCCCCGACCCGGGCTCTGCAATTCCCCTAGTAACCCGCCCCAGCCCCGCCCCACCTCCTCTCTTCAAACCTGAGGACAGCCTGAGCCTCCCGCTCCCAACCCCACTCGCTCCCTCAAATCCCAAAGACCCTGCCCCCAGTCCTCCTACACAGCCCGGGGCAAAGCCTCCACCAACCCCCCACGCGCGCCGAACCTTACCTCAGTTTACCTTCCCGTACGCTGAGCTCCTCTACTGCAAACAATCTTCCCCCTCCCTCCCCGCAACAAGCCCGTCCAACCAAATGCGCCTGGGCCGAGAGGAAGCGGAAATACATCATCGGCTAACCCCCGCCCCCCCTTTCGCCCCTCCCTACACGCGCTCTGGTTCGTGCGGCCATGTCCGGATACCCCAGTACGTCGTCCCCGCCGGGCCTTTGGTCTCCGTACGAAATGGCGTCCTGCGGCGCTCATGGTCGCCGCCGTACATTGCCTCTAGCCCATCCTGAACCCCGGCTGAATGAAATGGAAACATCAGCGTGTTGTGCTGAGAAACGCCGGATCTGGGATAGCAGTCGAGAGTCCCTGGTGGTTGGGGAAGGGGTAGAAATAAAGCGAAGATCGGACAGTCCCTTCGAAGAGAATGCTGCCATCTTGCTTCAGGCGCGGCGGCGCAGGCGTCCAGAAAGCTACTTCCGGCCTCACCCGGAAAGGCCGCAGCGGCGCCTGAAGTGAACCTGTTGGCTACCGCCGCAAAGGCGGTGTGGCGGCCGGAGTGCTGGGACAATCCCGCTCCGCAGTTAGGACGGAAGGTCGTGGTCCTGAAGTAACTGATCACTCCGGGAAGTCAGCGGTGCCTTAGTAACGATGGCTGAACTCACAGCTGTAATAGGTAAATGTGACCCCTCGGGGTCGCCGGCGGGCGCCATGACGGTGGTCCCGGCGCGGCGCCTCGGCAGTCTCCCACAGGCGGGAAACGAAGTTTCCCGCGCGAGCACGCGTTAGAACCCTAGGCCACCTGAGCTCGGTGCTTCAGAGCCCGCGAGGAGTTTGTTATCTTGCCTTGTATGTCGGCGAGGGGACCTGACCTGAACGACCCGGTGGGGGTGGGGTTACTTTAGGTACCGGCAGGCGAGGCTTACGTGGAAGACTTGAGGGCTCCGGTCTTATTTTTGCAAAAGACCTAACTTACTGAGAGCCGCCTCAGGGGTTGCCTTGATCGCCTCAGGAAAGGCGAGTGAACTGAATGTTCTTCCTCGCCTTTGGATTTCGTCCCTCCGTTCCCTCGCCGCACGAATGACCACATCCAGGAATAAATGAAGAAGAAGCGGTGGAGCCAAATGTATCCTTTTAAAAGTAATTTAAGGAGCGCCTGGGTGGCTCAGGTCATGATCTTGGGGTCCCGGGATCGAGCCCCACATGGGGCCCCCTGCTCAAGGGAAGCCTGCTTCTTCCTACCCCGCTCCAGTTCTCGCTCTCCAATAAATAGATAAAATCGTTTTGGTTTTTTTTTTAAGATTTTATTTATTTATTTGACAGAGCTCACAAGTAGGCAGAGAGGCAGACGTGGCGGGGGGGTGCTCCCCGCTGAGCAGAGAGCCGGATGCGGGCTAGATCCGAGGACCCTGGGATCATGACCTGAGCAGAAGGCAGAGGCTTTAACCCACTGAGCCACCCAGGCGCCCCCAGATAAAATCATTTAAAAAAAAAAATAAAAAGAAAATAAGTGATTTAAAACGGATTTTTTTTTCCACAAAGTTGGAAATTTTATTTTTTTATATTCTAGAAGTGACTTCTCCACTGAGTCAGCGGAAAACTGAGTTAAAGCGTCTAAGTGGACGGATCTCGTGGATAATGATACCTCACGTTCCTTTTTTTGTTACTAAGGCAGCCAGAAAATTACATACCGAAATTAGAAGCAATGTATTTCTTTGTCATTTGCTAGTAACTGATTTTTTAAAACTGGAGTTTCACCGTAATGACTCCCACTTTACCCACGGTCTTCTGTCTAACCTGGCCTGAATTCTCCAGACCTTTTCTAGCCAGCACTACTTCCATACCCGTCCTCCTTACACCTTGTGTTGCAGTCGGTGGTTAGCAGTGGTGAGCTGCTTCTAGTTGTCAACATACTTCTCTTGGATCAGGTGGGATAACACCACATGTAACCTAGATCACATCCTCAAGTGCACTAGCCTCCCTGTTATCTCCACCGGCCTTTCCTAGGGTTAACTCTTACTGAGACCAAATGTAGTATCATTGATTAATTGTCATCTCTCTAGCAGTTTTGGGATTTTGTTGCGGGGAGGGGTGTTTTTGTGTTTTGCTGGATTTGGATAATGTTTCAAGTAGGAGGAGTTTGGGAGCAGTGTGCACTGGCTTGTTTATGGAGGTCAACACAAACATGATGAATTAAAACTTTTCTCTAGAACAGCACTCTCTTACTGCAATGACAAATGTTCTGTGTCAGCTCTGAGCAGTATGGTAGCCACTAGCCATAGGTGGCCGTAGAGCAGTTGACATGGAGCTAGTATTATTAAAGAACAGCATTTTAAAACTTAATTCTAGGGACACCTGGGTGGCTCAGTCGCTTAAGTGTCTGCCTTCAACTCAGGTCATGATCCCAGGGTCCTGGGATCAAATCCCACATCAGGCGTCATGCTTAGTGAGGAGCTTCCTCCCACTGCCTGCTTTGGCTGCCGCTCTCCCTGCTTGTGCGTGCGCGTATGTGCGTACTCTCTCTCTCTCTCTCTCTCTCTCTCTGACAAACTTTTTTAAAAAGGTGACATTTCAACTCATCATAGAAAGTTTAAAAAAAAATTAACTCTAGTTTAAATAGCGACATATGGCTAATGAATGGAATCGTTAGTTCTCGAGCATGTCTTTCCTACATCTCTTCCAGGCACGTACTCAGCTTTCACATCTTTAATACAAAACAGATTTCTCTCCATTGTCATTTTCCTCCTTTCTACTCTCCCATTTACTTCCACAGTCTAGCTTCTGCTTCTGTCAGTTCACAGAAATTTCAGACATAAGGTCATCACCCATGCTCTGAATATCAGCAAATCACTGACATCTGATACTAGGTTATTTATTCTCTCTCACCATTCTTTAGCTTCTGAGTCACCCTTGTCCTGGGTTTCCCCTTCTCTAGCCTGTTGATTATTCCTTCATGTATTATGTCTATGAGTGTCTACTCTGCCAGGATTTTATGTAATGAAGAAAAAGACACTTGTTCCAGTTTGCATGTAGCTTATAGTCTGTGGTACTTGTTTTATAAATCAGTGACATTCAAACTAATGGGACCACAACCCAAAAATGTTTTACCTTGTAACCCAATATATGTGTATTTGTGTAAATATAACAAAAGTTTCAGGAAGAGATCTTTACTCAAATTTCCTGCAAAGCTTAAGCTTATTAAATTTTCTGTACTTTTTTTTTAATGATGGTGGAGACCTGTGCCACTGATTTCATGACCCACTCATGTTTGAAAACCTTACCCTACATGCCAGGACTTCTCAGGCTCTGATGCTAGCCTACAACCATCTCATGCATCATGCAGCCTGCTTTCTCTGAGATATTTTTTCTCTACCTTGAGTCAGATATTTAATACATACCAGCATCTGCTAATGAAACATAATAGTTTACTAATGGATAGTGACAGAAGACAGTGGTTGCCAAGGGGAGAAAAAGGAAGTAGTATAAACTGGAACAGAGAAATTTGTGGGTAGTCGATGTGTTCTCTATCTTGACTGTAGTGAGAACATGATTTGTATCTACATGTCAGGACTTTTCAAATTGCGCATTTTGCAGTGCAAATTACTAACCACTGTAGGAACACAGTGAACTACCAGGCACCTGCTCAAATTGTACATTTCAGTATGTGAGATTTTATGTCTATTATACTTCAATATACTATACTTCAAAGTTTTTTTTAAAAAATTTGGAAACTTGCTCTGCGAAATATATAATGTAAAATTTGCTAATAAATGTTAATTAAAGGGGCAGCCTATATTACTAAAATCCCTGAATTATTTCTACTCTTGTTAAATCTGCTGAGTTTTTGAGAAATAAATTATTTTCCCCTTAGCTTGTCATCTCATTGAACAATAAAAACACCAAACATATGTTGTGTTAACCCTCTACCAGGTACTATTGAGTGGGTTTATTTCTGTCATTGTTCCTCACAACAACTAACTGAAGTATATTGTACCTCCATGTTTTAATTGAGGAAATATAAAGACTAAAGGTTATGGGACGCCTGGGTGGCTCAGTTGGTTAAGCGGCTGCCTTCGGCTCAGGTCATGGTCCCAGCGTCCTGGGATCGAGTCCCGCATCGGGCTCCTTGCTCAGCAGGGAACCTGCTTCTCCCTCTGCCTCTGCCTGCCTCTCGGCCTACTTGTGATCTCTCTCTCTCTCTCTCTCTGACAAATAAAATCTTAAAAAAAAAAAAAAAAGAGAGACTAAAGGTTAAATAACTTGCCCAAGATCATACTGCTGGTAAGTGATGGCACTAGTCTTTGAACTAAGACAGTCCAGGCCCTTAGTCACAATGATAAATTGCCTCAAGCTTTATACAGAAAAGTATTTAATATTACTTATAATGTTTTTAGTAATACATCATATTTTAGGTTTAACGGTACCTACTTAAATTTTAAATGCCTCAAAATCTGAAGGGAACTGAAATCAAAACATTTTCTAAAGATACTACAGGTTTGCGTGTCATACTAGCAGTGTTTTACACTTATGCTCCTAAAGTGCCTTTAAAGTGATTTCAATCATAAAACCTGATTTTATCCTTATCATGTATTTTACTTCAATTTTCCCCCAGAAGTTATGCCTCATAATTTTAAGCTCATTTTCCAAATCTTATTTTGTGAACCAATGATTCTTACATGTGAGTTTTGAATATAATTTTTATCTTACATAACATTTTTAAATTTATTTAAATTCAATTTAACATGCACTGTATTAATACCTTCAGGAGTATAATTTAATAATTCATCAGTTGCATAGAACACCCAGTGCTCATTACATCAAGTGTCTTCCTTAATGCCCATCATCCAGTTATCCCTTCCCCCTGCCCACCACCCTCCAGCAAACCTGTTTCCTAGAGTTCAGCATCTCTTATGGTTTGCCTCCCTCTTTTCATCTTACTTTTCCTTCTCTTCCCCTATGTTCACCTGTTTTGTTTCTTAAATTTCACATATGAGTGGAATCATATGCTATTTGTCTTTCTCAGACTGACTTATTTCGCTTGGCTTAATACCATCCATGTTGTTGCAGATGGCAGGATTTCATTCCTTTTTGATGGCTAAGTAATATTCCATCATGTATATAGACCACATCTTTATCCATTCATCTGTCAGTGTACATCTGGGCTCTTCCATATTTTAGCTACAGTGGACACTGCTGCTATAAACATTGGGGAGCATGTACCCCTTTGAATCACTATGTTGGTATCCTTTGGGTAAATATGTAGTGCAATTGCCTGGTCATAGGGTAGCTCTATTTTTAACTTTCAGAGAACCTCCATACCATCTTCCAAAGTAGCTGCACCAGTTTGCATTCCCACCAACAGTGTAAGAGGGTTCCCCTCTCTCCACATCCTCATTAACATCTGATGTTTCCTGAGTTGTTAATTTTAGCCATTCTGGCTCGTGTGAGGTGGTGTCATTGTGGTTTAATTTGTATTTCCCTGATGCCAAGTGATGTTGAGCATTTTTTCATGTGTCTAGCATAACTTTTTTTTTTTTTTAAGTTAGCACTAAGGACTAAGAAATTTCAGGTGAAGGGGAAGAAAAGACAAATTTCATCATTAAGGATTTAGACATCATCTGTATCTAGTTTACTAGAGCCTTTCACAATTAGTTTACTTACATAAATGTAGAAATAAGTAGCAGTCTCTGAATCAGCAACTGAGACTTTTAAGTTGACTGCAGAATTTGAGCTGCACAACTTCCAGTCACTTCCTATTAAGAGTGCTATTTATATTTTTCAATTTTTTATTTAAATTCTAGTTAGCTAAAATAGACTGTAATCCTGGTCTCAGGAGTAGAATTTAATGATTCATCACTTACATATAAACATCAATTACTGAACACAAGGGCCCTCCTTAATACCCATCAACCATTTAGTCCATTCCTAGCCCACTTCTCCTCCACCAACTCTCAATTTGTTCTCTATATTTAAGATCTCCTACAGTTTGCATCTCTCTAAGAGTGCTGTTTAAATTAAAAGACATTTAGTCTATACTGCCCAAAGCAAACCACACATTTAATGCAATCCCTCTCAAAATACCACCAGCATTTTTTCACAAAGCTAGAACAAACAAACCTAAAATTTGTATGGAACCAGAAAATACCCCAAATACCAAAGCAATCTTGAAAAAGGAAAGCAAAGCTGAATGCATGACTATTCCAGATTTCAAGCTATATTATAAAGCTGTAGTCATCAAGATATTATAGTACTAGCACAAAAACACACACAGATCAATGGAACAGAATAGAAAACCCAGAAATGGACTCACAACTACATGGTAAACTAATCTTCAGCAAAGCAGAAAAGAATAACCAATAGAAAAAGACAGTCTCTTCAACAAATGGTGTTGGTAAACCTGACCACTTTTACACCATACACAAAAATAAATCCAAAATGGATGAAAGACCTAAATGAGGAAATACCAAAATCCTAGAGAACATAGGCAGCAATCTCTTTGACCTGAGCCATAGCAACTTCTTACTATTTAAGATTTTATTTATTTATTTGAGAGAGAGGAAGAGCATGTGAACTAGCAAGGCAGAGAGTAAGAAGTAGGTTTCCTGCGAGCAGGGAGCCCAATGAGAGGCTGGATCCCAGGACTACAGGATCATGACCTGAACTGAAAACAGACGCTTAAATGGCTGACCCACCCAGGCACCTCCGCAACTTCTTACTAGACACGTCTCTGGAGGCAAGGGAAACAAAAGCAAAAATGGACTATCGGGATTTCATCAAGACAAAAAGCTTCTGCACAGTGAAGGAAACAGTAAAGAAAAGAAAACTAAAAGGCAGCCTACAGAATGGGAGAAGCTATTTGCAAATTGTAAATCTGATAAAGTGTTAGGATCCAAAATCTGGAAAGAACAAACTCAAAACCCCAAAACCAAATAATCCAGTTAAAAAATGGGCAGAAGACATGAACAGACATTTTTCCAAAAAAGACATCCAGATAGCCAACAGACACATGAAAAGGTGCTCAACAACACTCATCATCAGGGAAATACAAATCGAAACCACAATGAAATACCATTTCATACTGTCAGGATGGCTCAAATTGACAACACAGGAAACGAGATGTTGGCAAGGACTGGGAGAAAGGGGAAACCCTATTATACTGTAAACTGGTGCAGCCACTCTGGAAAACAGTATGGAGGTTCCTCAAGAAGTTAAAAATAGAGCTACTCTCTGACCCAGCAATTGCCCTACTAGGTATTTACCCAAAGGATACAAATGTAGTGATTCAAAAGGGCACGTACGCCCCCAATGTTTATAGTAGCACTATCCACAATAGCCAAAATATGGGAAAAGTTCAAATGTCCATCAACTGACAAATGGATAAAGAAGACAGACACACACAAAATGGAATATTACTCAGCCATCAGAAAGAATGAAATCTTGCCATTTGCTGTGACACAGGAACCAGGCTGTGTGATGGTAAGTGAAACAAGTCAGAGAAAGACAAATACCTTATGATTTCACTCATGTGGAATTTTTTTTTTTTTTTTTAAAGATTTTATTTATTTATTTGACAGAGAGAGATCAGAAGTAGACAGAGAGGCAGGCAGAGAGAGAGAGAGAGAGAGGGAAGCAGGCTCCCTGCCGAGCAGAGAGCCCGATGCGGGACTCGATCCCAGGACCCTGAGATCATGACCTGAGCCGAAGGCAGCGGCTTAACCCACTGAGCCACCCAGGCGCCCCGCTCATGTGGAATTTAAGAAACAAAACAGATGAGCATAGGGGAAGGAGAAAAAAGGTGGGGGGGGACAAACCATAAGAGACTCTTAACTATAGAGAACAAACTGAGTGTTGATGGAAGGATGGGGGATGCTAAGTGGTGTTGGGTAGTAAGAAAGCACTTGTTATTAACAAGAACTGGGTATTATATGTAAGTGATGAGTCACCTAAATTCTACTCCTGAAACCAATATTACACTATATGTTAACTGGAATTGAAATAAAAATTTGAAAAACTGTATTTAAAAGACATTTAATCCTCTGTGTCACATCATTAAAATTAATATGTATATTATTGATGCATTTTATAAGTTGTTTCTCTCTTACTTCCTGAAAATCAAAATCAAAATTTTTGATTTCGATCAAAATCAAAAATTTTGATTTGGCTTTACAAGTTGCAAATGCAACTTGGAATTAATAAAAAAAAATCCTCATTGCTTAAAAAAATAAAATCTGCAATTCAAAATTTTATTAGGTCACCTGTTCTTTCCTGTCTTCATTATAGATTGTTAGATTTCGCTTTTCCATCCTTGGTTCTTTCTACTATTGGAAAACTGTCAGTTGACATCTGTGAAATTATCTGGGAAACGAGAAGTTATGTTCTAGAGGCCAATGTTTTTATTGTAAATGGGACTAAAATTGGAATCCTTGAAGAATAGAAACATTGTATTTAGTAATACAGGAAGTAAATGAAGTTGAAACTGTCCTCAGTCTTTATATCATTGTAACAGCAAGCCTTCCAAATTTTATTTGATCAGGCTCACATTTCAAATAACAGATTGAAATACTGATCTATACCCTTAACTCTGCTTGCTTACCTTTCATTTTCCTCTCAACTGTAATGCAAAGCATGTGCTATCTGCCACATGCCCACAATGAATATTTAGTTCTTTTACTCCCCTTTCTGTCTGTCTCCTCTTAAACCACTAACAGTGCCCTCTGGCCAAACCCAATGAACTGATGTTGCCATGACATTACTGCACTTACGCAAGCTTTACGCACTGACTGTTTTCTCACATGGGATCCAAAACCTCACCCTGTCTTGGGGTGCCAGGGTAGCTCAGTCAGTTAATTGTCCAAGTGTTGGTTTCAGTTCAGGTCATGATCTCGGGGGCCTGGGATTGAGCCCCGTGTCAGGCTCCATGCTCAAGGCAGAGTGTGCTTGGGATTCTCTCCCTTTCTCCCTCTACATGCACCCTCTCTCACACACAAATAAATGAATCTTATTTAAAAAAACAAAAACACCTTAGCCTGTCTTGACCCTTCTTTTTCTCAAAGTCTTTAGTGCTTCTACAGCTTCCTCCTTTCAGAGACCAGTGCTAGGCTTCTATCCTCAGTCTCTTTCTCATCCACAGCCTCTCTGGGAAATGTCATCCATTCTCATAGCTTCATTTTTTCACTTCTAACTTCTTGGTCCTTACAAAACCTGATACACCATGGCTCCTCCCCTGCCCAATGAGAGAAGTCCAAACTCTTGAATGTAGCATCAATTCTTCTAACTGTACTGTAAGAGCATGTTATGAGCACATTTCTATATTCCCATTGCCCAGCCAGGTGAAACTGGGTGTGCCCTCAATTAAAGTTTTGTGGGAGGGAGGGATTCTTTGAATTAGCCAAAGTACTTTGAGTTTCCTTTCTCAACACCTCTTTCCCCTCCATTTCCTAGAACTCCTGCCCTGTCCCACTCATCATCCTCCACAGAATTCTGATCTGCATCTGCTTACATTTTGTCCTCATTCTAGAGCAAGAGTATACAAACTCCTTTCCTGCTTATCCCATCTCTCTGTCCCAACCCAATCCCAGCATCTCTACGTTGGCAGAAAGCTCCCACGGTGTGGAAATCATTATCATCATCATCCTAATACAAAATCTTGGCTAGGTGTTAAATCTATGAAATTTGCTGATGACTTATAGCAGAACTATCCCGTTCTGTTCTAGCTTTATACCACTTTACACTTGACATATAATGGGAAGGCATTAATCATGGAGGTCTGTCTTCCCACACCACTCCTCAAGAGACTCAATTTCTGTTTTGTCTCATACTCAATTCACTTCCTTGAATGTAAGCAGGCATTCAGGAAAGTGCAGTCAGTAAGAATGCCTTCAAGCTTACAATTTAGTAGGGGAGATAAGATGTACATAATTCTAAAGTGTATGGTAAATGATAATAAATTCAGACAGCGTCTTATGCCTCTTATGGCCTGTAAGGACAACAAATACTGTACTGAAAGGCAACGATCTGAGTCAGAGATTTTCAAGGTGACAAATATGCACACAAATTCTTAACCTTTTTTCTTTCACTAAACTCAGTATTCCTGTTCCAGTTATTATGCCCCTCTGTAATGACTCCCACAGGAAACAAAAATCCACACACACCCCCACATTTTATCTCCACTGAGTTCTTTCCTCCATAGTTACAGGAAAAAAAGTTATCTGATCCAGACCTCTTTCATATGACAGTTTGTCAAATTTTGCGTACAGTCATGAACACGTTTCTCCTTTGCAGGTTAAATATACCCAGACCCTTCAATTATGTAATTTATCACTATCCTAGTCACTCCTCCAGAAATGGGCAACTGTATCACATGTCATCAGTGCTGAAAAATGAGTCCGGAAATGTCCTAATTAATCCCTTTCTCAGGCCTGAAAGTCTTATTCTCAATTAGTCCTCTTCTGCATAACTACCTTACCTGCATATGGCACTTGACAGCAAGCACGTTTTTTCTTTTCTACTCTCCCACCTCTATCCCTTCCTGGTTCAGGCCCTCATCACCCCAGGCCTGCGTTCTGTGTCCATTTTTTGCTTCCCTACCTGCTGGTGCAATCCCTGGACTCCTTACACAGCACTTTCACATGTGAATCAGCGAACACTCCGTTGAGCTGTGCATCACTCATTGTGATGTGCAGTGCTCATGCTTCAGAGCATCAATTATGAGCAAGACAAGCCCTTTAACTACAGAGGTGACGGCCATCATCTGACTATACCAACGTGTAGAGAGGGTTGCATTGTAGCATGGGTGCACACCCAAGACCGAGGGTGGAAAACAGCATTCCAGCATAGGTTAATGTAGACGGCATTTGACTAAACTTTTAAGAATGGTTGGAATTAAAAGCAGGAGAGCATTCCAGGCTGAACCAAGAGGTGGGGCCTGAGGGGTCACATGTACAGTGGTTTACTGGGCTCCTGAGCAGAGCAGAGGGATGGAAACTCTGGATGTGCAGGAGGAGCAGTACAAAGTGTTCTCGAAAGGAACATTAGGGCAGGTAAAGAATGACCCTGAGTGCCATCCTCAAGAGTCTCTTATGGATAATCCTTGAAGAGGGGCTGTTGGGCTCCCAGTTGCATTTCCATCTCTCAGTGGAAGACACTGCAGTCTCAACATTTGGACAAGAAGCCCCGCCTAGCAGCTCTTATAGAGGAGGCTGGGAAGCAGACCGGAGGCTGAAAAGCAGTTTGGGGAAAGTGTCCCCAAACCTGGCAGTGCGCCCCTGGGCGAGTCGCCAATTCGCGGGAACCTCCAGGGCCGAGCTGCGGGGAGGATCGCACTGTTTCCATAGTGTGGCCTCACTATAGACAGTCACTGACTTCTACTGGGACGATTTGGGAGGGTGGCCCCCGCGGTCCGTCCACAGCAGAAACCCGTTGGCCGGGAGGCAGCTGCGGGACTCCCGTGCGCGTCCCCGCGGGCGTGCGCGAGCAGCTGGAGGAGCGGACTGGGCACGTGGAACTCCGCCACAGCAGGCTGAGACCGTGCGCAGCGCCCTTTCCTCGGATTGGGCGGAATCATGCCCGGAGAAGGCAGAGACTGGCTAACCCTGGGAAGAGGGCGGAGCCTTGTCAGGGAGGGAGGCGGGACTTGGCTGCCAGTGGTAGCCCTGCCCCCTTGCGGCGTCTCGGGCGCGGGCTGGCAACGGTGAGCAGTCCCGGGAGAGTTTAGGCCTCCTAGTCATCCCAGCAACCGGTGACGCGGCCCTCATGAGGCCCACCACTGGCCAGCCGGGGAAAGCGGGGCCAGAACGTGACTCCCTACCCTGAGGAGCCTCCCAGCTCCCCACTCGGCGGCCGCGCGCTCCGCCAGCCCCTTCCTCCCTTCAACGCCCTAGTCCCGAAGTCCGGGAGGGGGGGGTCAGCGAGCCAGCCGAGTGGGAACTGCGCAGTGTACAAGGAGCCTGTCGGCGACCGGTGAGGGGACTGGGGCTGGGAGGGCAGGGTTGGCACGGGACAGTGATCCCCAGCTACCGCCCGTCTTCTCCCCTCGGCTCCCGGCGACTAGCGTCTGCGGCAGAGGCGAGCGCGGCTCGGCAACGAGTGACGCTGCGGCGGGGCGGGACGAGCGATTGGCCAGTTCCCGCTCGCCGACGCCGGCGGCCTGCTCCTCCCAGGCCTTGCCCTCTGCCTGTCCTCCCCCGTCTTCCCCTGCTGACCTTCGGGGCCGGCGGCCCCACGACGCAGACATCGCCGGGCTAAGACGGACTAAAAGGGTAGTGTCGCCCACCAGGCCCCGTCGGCGTTAATCGTCCCCGACTCCTCGCTAGGTTTTCGATGGGTGGGCGCCGCGGGCGAGGAGCTGGGGTAGGACTGTGGGTAGGAAGTTTCGCCCTTGGAGAATCTGCCTAACGACTGGTGATGAAAGGTGACTGAGGCGCCCGGATTGGCTGCCTTGCGACTTACTCAGGTGTGGCCTTCCTCTTCCGGTGGATACTTGCGCGCCCTTTCCCGGTCAGGGATAGGTAACAAGCCTTAAGCTAAGTGACCCGGCTCCCTGATTTCCTCTGAAAGCTCCCGGGGTGTGTCGTGGGGCTACAGTACAGAATGCCCACACTGTTCTAACCATGTGAAGCAGGGTTCTTTGGGGGTCAGGGAAGGACTTACAAAACTTGCAGAACGTTCAGAATCCTTGAAGTAGAGCAAGGAGGCAGCCCCCGTGCTCGGGATCCTCTTCAGAGGAGCTGTCCTGAAGAGGGTAAGACCTAAAAACGCAGCCACCACAGTTCTCAGACTTACACATATCTCAACCGTCTTTTCATATGAAATGTTGTGATCGCTTCCTTTACTGAGTTCTCCCAGACAGGAGTGTCTGACACCTGTCGTCCCCTGTCCAAGGTTACACAGCTAATAATGAAAGAAGCAGAATTTGGACACTTGCCTACGCATGTTACGGTTCCATTTCAGTAAACCAAAGCAGAGCATTTGCAGCATATGCGGTAGATAGGGCTATGGAGGATAAGCTGACTGGTGAGAGGCCTCCTCCTCCAGTACCCTGCCATTGGGAAGAACTGTATTCCAGATGAACACATCATGTTTAAAAAGCACTGGATGCCCAACTTCTTGCTAGGCCCAGGTAAGTTGCAAAACACCATGTATCATCCCTTCCCACATCCCGGTTCTGAGATGCTCTGTCCCCCTTTGGGTTGCAGTTTGCCCATGTGTCAGAGGAAGTAAAGAATAGACTATCCTATTACGTGTGTTCTCTCCCTGCCAAGATCCCAATCTTCTCCACGGTTTCCAGTTCACAGGAAAATCTGTGTGAAGGCAAAACGTCCAAAACAGCGTACTTGGATCATGATCAGACTTGGGCACTTGGGATGGAAAGCAGCTGTCATTCCTATTTCTAGCAGTTCCTTAAACATGCCAGACTGGATCTGAAGCTGAAATGGGGAACTTCTTTTGAAGTACTGGACCTTGTTTCTGTTAGGTCAGGAGTGGCTATTTTGGTTCTCTAGATTCCACACTCCATCCTTACTTAGAAAAGGGGCTGAAACCTTCCTGGAAGGGATGGGACTACTATTCCCTGTTACTTTCACTGATTACTCAGAATAAAGCCAAGTAAGGGGATGGGGCTGTGGGGTGTGAAGGTGCTCAGCAGAGCTTCTCTTAGGAGGGGTTATTGGAGCAGAGCCCTGAATAAAGAGGCAAAGGGACTTTACAGCTGGAACTATAAATGGGAAGGCCCCAAAGTAGGCAATTAATTTAAATAATACATTTCATTTAGCCCAATATATCCAAAATATTATTTCAATATATAGTCAACATTAAACATTGAGATATTTTGCATTCTTTTTTTCATACTAAATCTTTGAAATTAGGAGTGTATTTGACCCTTACAGCCTATCTCAATTTGGACCAGCCAGTCACATTTCCGGCGCTCAGTCCCATATGGCTCATGGCTACTATAGTGCACAGCACATCTGGGGACAGCCCTCAGCCCCACTCCTGCACCAGCTTTACCCGGCTGTGGCTTCAAGATGGAGGAATTGCAAGATGATCACTTGTCTCTTCATCCTGCCCCAGAAGTCTTGACCTGGCAGAACAGATAGCCAGGAAAGAAAATCTTTGTACTAACTGAAGGACACAACTCAGAAGAAAAAGAACTAAGCTGCTCTCGTAGTAGATTGTTAGTTAATGTACTAAATGCTGGTTAATTACCACACTCTTGATCTGTAATATGTTAGATATGGTTAGATGGGGAATGAAATACCTGCAATATCTATTAAGAAACAGAAATAAAGTGATACATGAAACTCCGTTTATTTTTAATCAATTGTGAATGTTAATTTTTTTGTTAGCTTATCTTACTTAGTACCTGTTTTCAGTTACATATATAATACTTGTATATATTTGTACTCATAACTATTTAATATAAATGCTTGATAAGTACTAAAATATTTTAAGTATTAAACGATTAGGACTTTTCACCAACTCACATGTTATTACCTCCTTCCCTCTTTCTAAGCCCTCCTGTACTTATTTTTTTTTCCTCCTGTACTTACTTTTTTACTTAAAATGAATTTGGTAGTATAACAACTTATAAAACTCTCAGTCAGAAAAAAAAAAGAAATTCTCAATTGGGAAACTGGTTAGGATAGTCTAGAAATCTTTTTTTTTTTTTTTTTGTACAATAATAATATTTTTTTTCTTTCAGATTTCCTCCCAAGCATAGACCCCTTTGCTTCCAG
Organism: Enhydra lutris kenyoni; assembly: GCF_002288905.1. Lineage (NCBI taxonomy): Eukaryota > Metazoa > Chordata > Mammalia > Carnivora > Mustelidae > Enhydra > Enhydra lutris. The sequence continues at coordinate 1,553,487 of NW_019154196.1, forward strand.
GGCAAACTCCAGCATGGGGTGAGGTACAGAAGAAAGACTTCAGGGGTGTACTCTGGCACTCAGTTACCAAACCTGCCCCCTAGATCAGGGTCTGTCTCACCACATCTATAATGGGGGAAAATTTTATCTTTGTTTATATGCCATTTATGTATGCATGTTTGTGTTTGTGCATTCATCTTACCTTCCCTGGGCCTGTGCCCTGGGAGGCAGAGGGTGGGTTCCCAGAAACTTGGCCTGAGAGGTGCCATGGTCCCTGGTGTCCCTCAAGTGAGGTGGAACCCTCACCAGCATAGTGCATTGCTCTCTTTGGCATTTGGATCAAACACTGAGTCCTGAGGGAAAGTTTTATTCACATGAGGGCAAACATTCTTTTGAACTGACAACCCAGAATAGACAGGCCAAGTATCTGGGCTGAAAGTTCCCTCTGGAAGAACTGAGACATTCTCTTTGAAGACTGCTTTCAGGTCTGCAGAGGGGCTCCTGTCCCTGCTTTCAGCTTTTGCTTAAACTCATTCTCTGTGAATAAGATGTCTGGGATTTAAAATACCACGGGCCAAAAAAAAAAAAAAAAAAAAAAGAGGAAAGAGAGAGAGTGTGTGGGAAAGGAGTGTGATAGATGAAATGGAATAGCAAAATGTAGATAGATATATGCTAAAGGTGAGGGATTCATAATATTATTCTTCAGTTTTTTATATTTGAAAATGTCCATTTAAACAATACTCTCCTCCAAAAAGTACTCCTCTCTTCTTTCTTTCCCTGCCTCTGTCCCCTTTGCTCATTGTAAATTCATGTTGTCCCTCTTACTTCATCCCTGCAGGGTACAGAACATTCTGCTCCAAAGGCATGAGAAGAGAACATCATATATTGGCCACTCCTGCCCAATGTGGAGGGGAGCAGAAACTCCAGAGCCCATCCCTGAAGGTTTGTGGCTTTCAAGGCTTTTTGTCGGTGGATCCCATTTTGGGGGGTATTTTAACCTGAGCTCTGGGTATTTATGATGTTTCCATCTGCCAATAAGAAAATGACTGCTGATCATTTTGTTTGCTTCCTTTCCCTGACCTATTGACTGACACAGCCTATAACTCATAGCAACTATACCTAATCTCCACTGAATTTAGCTGGGACCAATCCATGAGCCTTGAGGAGAGTAGTCAGTGATGAGGCCCACAGGAGGTTCTGTACAGAAAGGCTGATCCTGCTCCCAGACAGCCACCTGGACCAACTTGTCAAAAGGACTCAGGGATAACATTTGAGATAAAAAGGATAACAGATCAGATCCCATCCTCATAAAGGGGTTTCTCTGCTACTCTGGGTTCTCAGATCCCTGGAGCTAGGGCAATGAGAAAGGTTTGCAGAATGTTTACAAACAACTTGGATGACCTGAGAATTAGGAAGGAATGCGTCTTCCTTCTCCACAGTTTTCCTGAAAATGTGAAAAGCACTTCTAGGGTAATGCCATTAACTTTCAGTATTATTCTTTTTGGATTATTCATGTTCCTTTTTGGCCTTTTCCTGGATCCTGAGTTGCTTTATCAAGACTAGGCCAGGGAACTTTGAGGCCGTGTACTGGTGTGGAGTGATTATCAGCTACTGTCCAAAGCCAAGGCAATACTTTGCCATTTCTTGGATAACCATCCCTTGCCCAGGCCCAGCCCTTTCTGAGATTTTTGCCCAAACTGCTGCTTTTCTACAGGTTTATGCTTCATCTCATTGCCCTCCTTGTCCTTCCATCCCAGATTTGGCTGGGTTCACATTGGTGACTTTAGAAATCAGGGTCTCAGAGGAAGGTGTTGATGTAGTTGAGGCCCAGGGGCCCTCTCATTGCCTGTCCCTCCTTGGTGTTTTCTAGTGCATGTCTAGGCCAAGACCTCTGATCTAAGAACAGAAAACAGGCTGCTGCATACTCCTCATTCCCTGCCAAGCAGAGTTTTGGAAGCAAACTCCCTCTCTGAATCCCTCCTGCCCTTCCTGATGGCATGAGGACCACCCCCCAATACTTCTAGGAGTCCTATGGCTTTGCCTCCTCTTGGAGAGTGGAATCCAGGAGATGACCTAGCTGAGGAAGTTACAAGAAATAGGGGCCCTGTGCTTGCCTCTCTATTCCCCCAAGGTGTAGCTGTTGCAGCTGTTACTGTGGCTTACAGTGACTCTCTCCCTATAGGGTGAAGGGTGAACCTGGCTGCAGTCCACCCTAGAAAAAGCTGCAGAGCCTGCCCACAAAAGAAGGAAGCTGACATCTGCAGGCCAGTTTTCCAGGCCTCCCCTTCTTCCCTCTGCTACTTCCTTTGTAGGCCTTCAGGAAACTGAAAATAACACGCAGTTTGAGGCGGTGGACCCCGGCGTGGGAGTGGCACGCATCCCTGCCAGCCTGGCCCCCAGCCTGCGTCCCGAGGGCACCCCAGCCTAGCCCTCACCATGTTCGCTGCATCAGAGGCGGCGGTGGTGGCCGCGGCGGTAGCAGGAAGGCCTTACGTGTGCGGCGAGTGTGGCAAGAGCTTCAGCTACAGTTCAGTGCTGATGCGCCACGAGCGTGCCCATGGCGGCGATAGCCGCTACCGCTGCCTCGACTGCGGGGAGCGCTATGCACTGGCCGCTGACCTCCGTGCACACCGACGCGCGCATGCTGGCCAGACGCTCTACATCTGCAATGAGTGCGGCCAGAGCTTCCGTCATAATGGCCGCCTGGACCTGCACCAGAGCACACACAGACAGCGCGGCCGCTCCTGCCCGTGCCGCGCGTGCGGCCGCAGCTTTCCACACCTCTCAGCTCTGCTGCTGCACCGGCGCCGCCGGCACCCCCCCGAGCGGCCCTGCCGCTGCCCCCTGTGCGCGCGCGCCTTCCGTCAGAGTGCGCTCCGCTTCCACCAGGCGCGGGCACACCCGTGGGGTACACCCATCGCGCCTCTCGACCCCCTCCACCGCTGCACACAGTGCCCACGGGCCTTCCGCAGCTCTGCAGGGCTGCGGAGCCACGCTCGCGTCCACGCGAGCCAGCGTCCGGCTCCTGAGCCGCACGCGCCGGGTGCGCACCAGTGCAGCGTGTGCGGGAAGAGCTTCGGCAAGAGCTCCACGCTAACACGACACCTGCAGATGCACTCGGGTGAGAAGCCCTTCAAGTGCCCGGAGTGTGGGAAGGGATTCGTGGAGAGCGCCACGCTGGTGCGCCACCAGCGAACGCACACGGGGGAGAAGCCATACGCGTGCGGGGACTGCGGGCGCCGCTTCAGCGAAAGTTCCACCCTGTTGCGCCACAGGCGCAGCCATCAGGGGGAGCGGCCGCACGCATGCGCCACGTGCGGCAAGGGCTTTGGGCAGCGCTCAGACCTGGTGGTGCACCAGCGCATCCACACTGGTGAGAGGCCCTTCCCGTGCACCGAGTGCGGCCGCCGCTTCAGTGACCGCTCTGACCTCACCAAGCACCGGCGCACGCACACCGGCGAGAAGCCCTACCGCTGTGAGCTGTGCGGCAAACGCTTCACATGCGTCTCCAACCTCAACGTGCACCGGCGCAACCACGCCGGCCATAAGCCCCACAAGTGCCCCGAGTGCGGCAAGGCCTTCAGCGTGGCCTCCAAGCTGGCGCTGCACCGCAAGACTCACCTGGGCGAGCGGCCGGCACAGTGCGCCGAGTGCGGCAAGTGTTTCAGCCACAGCCGCTCGCTCTCCCAGCACCAGCGGGCGCACACGCGCGCTCGAGCTGCCGCCGCTGCCGCCCAAGCCACCGCAGGAGCTGCACTCATCCTTGCTGGGCGAGCAGAACAGGAAAAGCCGGACTTCTTGTGTCCCAGCTGAGGGACACTTGCTGAGAAGCTTTGCTATAGTAGACTGGGCACATACGGATGCACTGCCACAGGGAGGTCTGTGTAAAGACAGCACGGCCGGCTGTCGCCTTTCCCCATCTTCCATGGTAGCCCTTCACCTAGACTGTGACCGGGCCCCTACATCTACTTCCCTGGTCAGCTCTTCCTGTTCTCCATCCTTCCTGTCCTCCCCCTGGGGTGTAGGGAAGCAGGAAAACCTCCTAGACAGGAAAGAGAGCCCAGGTATGGGTATATTCCCACTGCTGCTGTTGTGTCCCCCAAGGTTTTTCTGCTTTCCCACCTGGGTTCGAACTTATCTTGTCCCATCCCCTTTTCCAGCCCGAGTCTCCTCTAGCTCTCCTTCCCGTGTTCGTTTGTTGTCCTGCCTCTTCAGATAATGATCACAGATGTGGCCACAGGGACAACCCACCCACCTTGTGGTCTTCTTGACTCTTGGTTCTACTTGAGCCTCTGCTGCTTTCTCCCTAGGCTCAGAGATGGGAAATTTGTAGGCAGAGAGATGATGGGACAGCACATTTCAGTGAAAGACATCATGCCAGAAGCCACCAGCCTGCTTCCTGGCAGAGAAGGCCCACCACAGTGAAGCTGGGTGGGAGCCCTCAGCAAAGCAGCCACCAGTCCCAGGGAGCACACCTGATGGTATCCATATCAAAGTGCCTCTCAGGGCAATATTCTCCAGCTAGGTGGGGGGACATTAACTTTCAGACCTAGACGGAGACCCTGTGGGGTCTATAAAGCAGAGTACTGCCAAGGGGAGCATCAGAATACTATTTCCAAATCAAGCCTGGAGCCATGGGCAAATGGAGCTCCACAGAGTCAATAATGCAGGGCAGAAAATCTGGAATTGGCCGGTGGTTGTTTTGCTTACGACTGGTGAAATAAAGCTTGGTGTTTTGGGAGGGTTCCAGAAGCCAAAAGCCTCCTTTGTCATACCAGAGGCTACCATCTTTGCAGAATTCAGGAGTGATCCAAGAGCCAAGCCGTTTTGAAGTTCTAAGATGTCCCCTCCCAAGGTAGCTCAGTGATCTTGCATGCACAGCCCGCTTGATTTTGCACTGGAAGGCAAGACTCTTTAAGCATGTACGTTTGGTTCTCTTGATCAATGCAGAGTACGAATGTGGCTCAGGCTCACATGCTCCATTCTTGTTCCAGCTAATCCACTGGATTGACCCAGTGCTCTGGGTCGCTGGAATGACCCAGTGCTCTCCATATGTCACAGCCTGTCCTTCTTGAGTGCAAGAACAGGTATGACACTCCACAGAAAAGGACTGCAAAGTGCCAAAGCAAACTGAGAAAGAAAGCTGGGTCCTTGAGGTAGGGGCCTGCAGAGAGAGCAATACAGCCCACACCCATGGTAAACTCAGGCATATTCTAGCAGCGCCTGCTTCTAGAGAAATCAGGATTCCTACACTTCAGGTGCCAAAATACTCACTCTGCCCATGTACGTCCATGTGAAATACTGGGTTTATTCTGTCCTTTAGGAAGACTAAAGTAGCCTGGCTTTTCTGCCCCCACCCTAAACTCCCTGACACCCTGGTTTCTGGGAACCAGGCACCTGGCACTTCTCTTCCTTGCTCCTCTTCAGTCTCCAGGGTCTGGTTCCTCAGAGCTCAGGAATGCTCACTCCTGAGGAAGCACGGTCAGAGCCTGAGGAACCACAGAGGGCCTGGACTCATCACCAGACCCCAGGGTCGCAGAGGCAGAGATGCTGGGACAGGGCTCCAACGGGCCGGGTGACTCTTGTGGGACTGGGAGCAGGGCTGGATGGCTTTTGCTGCAGTGAGCTGCAACGCTGTCTGGCTTCTCGAAACGCTTGCCGCAAAACTCACAGGGGAAGAGCAGAGTAGCGGCTGTCTCCGCATGCTTGCGCCGGTGCCAGTTCAGGGAAGCCTTCTGGCGGCAGGTGAACCCACAGATCTCACACCTGAGCCAGGGACAGCGGAGGGAAGGACAGGGCTTCAGCCCATCATGACTTCCCCAGGGGCTCCCCCTCCTTCAGCTCTGTCTTGCTGGCCCACCCGCAGTCCAACCTTCCCACCCTCCTCCCCCCACACTCACTGCAGGGGTTTCTCTCCAGTGTGGATGCGCCGGTGGATGACGAGGTTGCTGCTGGTGCGGAAAGACCGGGCGCAGAACTCACAGATGTAGTCCCGGGTGTCTGCGGGTTCACAGGGGTCACCCCAGCATCCATCCCCAGGCCGCGGCCCCTCCTCAGCCCAACCCACCTGCCAACCCTCACAGGAGTACTGGCCCCAATCAACCAGCTTATGCATGCCCCCCAGGCCCCCAATAGTGCCCCTTGGCTGTCAGCTGCCAATCTGTTCCATTTTCCCTGAACCTTCCTCCCTATCAGCACTGACCACCTGCCCTCTGTGCTTCTCTGGCAGCTCTCACAGTCCTGCTGTGGTTTTTCTCCTATACCTCCCAACTCTCTGGGCAGGCTCTACAGGAGGTATCCCTGCTTCTTGGGGCATTCTTTAGACATCTGTCTCACCACCACGTGTATAACCCCACACGTACCCCTGCAGCCTTCTTCCCCATTACTCCATCACATTCCCCAAACCTCTGGCCCTAGGCCCTCTCCTCAGCCATTACTCATGCTATTGCTTTGCCTTCTACACGTCCAGTACTCCACATTTCTGTTCCCCGACCTGCACTGACCTGGTCTCCCACCACTCTCAGCCACCACTCCCAGGGCACGCCCCATCACTGCACCTCCTTGAAATCACCATTTCAAGCATCCCAGTTCCAGCAAGGGCCTTCTACTTTGTCCCGCTACAATAAGCCTGTGACTGCAGGCTGCCAGTTCAGCAGCCTGTTGCCTTCCCACTGTCCCCCTCCATACTCCTTACCCAGATCCCTTTCTGGGGTGTCTTTGTAGCCTCCTTCGCTCACACTATGAATTCACTGGCCGCTCTCTCCCTGAGTTGTACCAAGGTAAACACAACCCTTGGCCTGTTCCAGGAATACACAGGTGTGGTATGGGGAGCAGAAACACAACCCACAATCCATTCACCTACCCCTCAGCCTTTCCTTTTCATTCACAACCACAAGTCCCAAGGGCCCACCATATGCCTCTGCATTTCGTGGCCAGTTCACTCTGCCGCTCTCAAGAGTCCAGAAGGCCATTTTTCATACCACCTCCTCTCTCTGCTAGCTCATTCAGCAGTGGTCTCATTCTTCAAGTCACCAGGAAGAGAGAACCCAGAGAGATTAAGCACATAGTCCCCTGACCTCATCCATCCGCCAGCTCACCTCTGCCCATATACGTGACTCTTCCTTTCTCCGTCCACTGCAGTCGCCTTCCAGCTGTGCAGAGACCCACTGCTTCTCCCTGACCAGAGGTTCCCTCCTTCCCCCCCAAACCCAGACATCAGTAAGCCTTTTCTCTCAGTGGGATCATTTCCATCTCTGTACTCCCAAACTCACAGCCTCCAGCTAAGACCCCATTTCTCTACCTGTCTTCACAGCAACACTCCAGAGTGGCCCATACTTGCTACCTCTACTTCCCCAGCTGCTCCCTGCCTTGAACTCACTTCATTCTGGCTGTCCTCCCTTGTCACACACCACCTTGTCATCTAGTCAAAGGCAGCTTCCCACCACCACATCCAGTGGCCTGTCCTCATCTTACTCAGTCTCGTAGCACTGGCACAACCCACCCCCCACCCCCATAGAACAGTCTCTCCACTTGAGTCCTCAAATACTGATCTTTTCATCTGCTTCACCAGGTGCTTGGGAGCTGCCCTTCCCACCTGCACCACTTAGAACTCTCTTCTACCTAAGCTCACTCCATGTAGGTACCCTCTACCCTCAACCCCAAACACCACCCACCTGCTTGTGATGAACACATTTTTCCCCCCATCATCTCTGAACTCCAGATTCACATCTTCTGGGATGTCTAAATTAGCACGTCCCAAATAAAATGTCCCTTTCCTAAAGCCTGCCTCTCCCTTATTTCCAGGAAATTTCATCACCTCTGCCCAGTTGCTCAGGCTGGAATCCTTCAAGTCAGCCTTGATGCCCTCCTGCCAATCCACCTGTGGCCAGTCTGTCCTTCTCACAGTGGCCGTTGGGCTCTACCTTCACACTCCCATCAGCCTCCAGCCACGTCCCCCCACCAACCCAACTGGACCTGCTGTCACTGTGTGCTGCGTGTTCCTACAGTCCCATTTCTCCACATGGCAGTGGAGTTGCTCCTCTTAAAGTCAGTTGTGTCCTTCTGCCATACACGACTTTATCTCGTTTGGCCAGAGGCCAAGCCATGCTGATGGTAGCCTTGGAGACCCCCAACCACCTGTCTGATCTCTTTTCCTTCCTTTCTAATTTCCTGGCCTCCGCTCCCTTCCTGGAACACACCACACAGAAGCCAGGTCAGGGCCTTCCCAGTGCTGCCCATAGACATGGACAAGCCTCAATTTCTCCTTTCACTTAGGTTTTTGTTCAAAGCATCTTCCCTTTCTACCAGAGCGACTCCTCCCTTGTGCTCTCCCTCCCCTTCCAGACTTTTACATCTCTTTGTACCCCTCTTATCACTAGAGTGGACGTCTTATGAAGTAAGGATTTCCTTCTTTGTTCATTTTTTTTTTTTAATGAGTGAGAGAGAGCATGAGAGAGGAGAAGGTCAGAGGGAGAAGCAGACTCCCCAAGGAGCTGGGAGCCCAATGCGGGGCTCGATCCCAGGACCCTGAGATCATGACCTGAGCCGAAGGCAGAGGCTTTAAACCACTGAGCCACCCAGGCGCCCCCCCTTCTTTGTTCACTTTTGTATCTTAGCACCTAGAACAATCTCAGGCAGGCGGGTGCTCACCATACAGAGAACTTGAATATGAGAGTCATCCCATGGAGGGGTGATGGGACATGCAGATAGGAGGTGATGGGCCCCACAGGGAAGTGAAGGGACCCATAAGGGCAGGGGATAGCACCCACAGGAAGAAAATGAGGACGCATTTCTACCACTCACCACTGTGCAGTTTAACATGCTCCTTCAAGTGTTTCTTAAAGTTGAAGGACTTCCCACAGGCTGGCTCTGGGCAGGAAAAGGACTTTTGGTGGATATGCTGGTACTTCTTGTGGTGCTAGGAAAGGAAACAGGTAATGTCAGGGAGGCCACCAGAGCTGGCCCAGCAGGCAAGGCTCCTCTGCCCGCCCCCTTTCCCCATTAGTTCTGTCACCACCAGCTCCCATCATCCTGGCCAGTCCTCATCTGACTGCAAGCACCCCATCCCATCCTGACACCAAACTCTGCCCTCATCCTATCCTGTCCTTGACTTGCATTATCTCACATTTCTGCCACAACCTTCCTTACAAAGCCCAGTTCTCTGAACAAAAGGCCATTCTGGTGACGCTCTTGTTTCCCTAATCATGAAGTTGCTGTCTGCTGGGAATGAGAACACAATCTAGGCAGGTATGACTACCTTCAATATCAGTGTACAAAAATATTGCCCAGACTGCCTACTTTATTAATAGCTCATCACGGGTATATATTATATGACGTTTTCCTAAATCTGCTTTGGAAACACACATACACACACACACACACATGCATGCTCTCAACCTGGAACACTTTAAGGGTAGTGTGTTCTTTAACTCCCTGAGTATGTCTGGGAAATTGTTCTCCTGTCTGACCGAATTTTACATCCTGGCTCCGTAAAATGCATGGGCTGTCCCCTTTTCTATAATCCCACTTTCCCGTAGTTAAACTGCTGCTTGAGGCTGCTTCAGTCTTCTTCATTAACAGCCTCCTGTTTGACTAGCCCCACTAAAATCCTTATCCCAGAGCTTTCCTACCACAGGGGGCTGACGTACCCATTTCCTCTCCCAAATCCCATCCACCACCGCTTCGCCATCCCTCTGATCTGGGCTCTCCCTCAGCTTCAGGACATCATCTGGGAGGACTCTGGGTTAGGTGTGGATCTGTGGCCCTTCCCTCTTTGTGCCTCAAACCTCTCCTGCAGTTAGGCTGCATCTTCTGGTCCTCTGGCACTAGAACTACCCACTCCAGCCAGCAGGACCCAGTGGCTGAGTGCAGACTCTGGAACCCCAGCGCAACCATGCACTAGCTTTCAGTGTGCCTCAGTCGCCTCACCTGTAGGAGGAACAGTCTTGGCACCTACTCCCTAGGGATGTTTTGGAGACCAGAAGTTGATGATCCACATCAACTGCTTAGAAAGATGCTAGCACTCCAAGACCCTGAGGAATGCCACTGTCATCCCCATGTGACCCTTGGAGGGCCCACGCAACCAGCAGTGGCGAGCAACAGCTGTGCACCTGACGCTTGGTTTTCTTATCTACAGCGGTCTGTTTAGTGATTAACTCTAGGTGAGCTCTGCAGGTCCAGCTCTTCTCTTCCTCCAAATCCACCCACACCCCAAGCTTCTTTGCTTCCGCTTCTCCTTCACCTCCGCATTTCCTTAAGCCCTTCTCATATACCTCTGAGGCCACATAGAGCCCAGTCTGTGACCCTCATGTCCTCACATTCAAATACTGCCGGTTGGAGAAGATCCTTCCACAGCCAGGGAAGTCACAAGGCAGCAGCTCTCTTTTGGCAGCTTTCCTGGGGGGGAAGGATAGGCAGGAGCATAAGGACTCCCACAGGCTCTCCTCAGCCCCCTCTTCTCACTCCCCTCCCCAAGGCCCCCTCCCTGAGGCCTACCTAATTCTCTTGGGGCCGATCTGTGTCGTGTCCTCCTCCCAGGCCAAGGTCAGAGCAGACTGGGCCTGACTCCCAGGGCTATGGGCAACAAAGAGGGAGCAGAGGGCCTCGAGGAAGGGCCATGTCCCAAGATGCCCCTGCCCTCTGTCTCAGCCATCAGGTTACCTGGCCAGGGGCTCAGTCTGCTGGGCTACTTGAGGTGTCCCTCTGAGTTCTGGCTGTACCCCAACTTCCGTAGGCAGAAGAGCTCCAGAACCCGATGAGGATGTTGATGAAGATGGTACAGCAAGAGAATTGAGGGGAGCTGCTGGGGCCGGGGGTGTCTCCCCGTCCTTAAGTGCATGGGTGACAGGGGAAGGAAGTACTCTGGGGGCATCTGGATCACTGCTGAAAAGAGAAGGAAAAGAAGGGCATTATCTCCCCGGGCTCTCAGCTGGCCTTCAACCCAACCCCAGCCCCTAAATTGCCAAGATCCCAATCTCAAAACAATGCTACCCATACCCTAGGATCTATGTTCACACCTACTTTCGTCTTTCATTTTCCTCTGAGCCTGCCTTCATCCCCTTTCCCCAATTCAGAGCCTCCAATTCTTTCTGCCTTCCCCACCAATAAGCCTTTCCCTTGAGTCTGGAAAGCCTGGGATCCCTGACCAGCTGTTCTCTCCCTGCTGCTCTGTTCAACATCTTTCCACAGCCCCAACTTGCTCGTCTGGGGAGGAGCTGTAGGTCCATGGGCTGGCATCACTGAGCATCTCCTCTTCATCCTCATCTTCCTCCTCCCCATCTTCTCCTGGGGTTGGGAAGGTCTCCAGTAGGGGTCCCACTTCCCTGCTGGACCAAGAAAGGGAAGCCTCAGGCTCTGCTCCCTCACCCACAATATTCACCCAAGTCTATCCTTTCCCTACCACCCCCACCCACCCACCCCCCACTCCACCTCACCTGGGCAACTTGGCCTCCGGAGTCCTCTCATCATGCTCAGATGCCAAACCTGCTGGCAAAGGTAGGGTCAAAGGGGAAGGAACTCTGGGCTGGGGGCATGAGGACACATACATTTCTAAGGTCCGAAGTGGTGGGAGGACTCTTGGGAAGGAGGAGGAGGGTGCAGAGGCTACAGGAATCGGAAGGGGTATTTTCTTTGGAGAGGATATATTCACATGGTTCAAAAATAAAAGTATAAAAAGGTACACTTAGAAAAATCTCTTTTCTGATACTGTCCCCCAATCACCTAGTTCTTCCCACAGAAAACCTGGCTTCCTACATGCCCTTCCAGAGAAATTTTATATACATCCATTATATATATATACATATATATATATATATTCATTCTCCTCTTATTTTTCCACCAATGGTAACACAACATAAATCTTATTCTGTATTTTGCTTTTTATACCTAAAAATATATTTGAGGATATACTTCCTTGTCAGCGTAGTTTCTCCACTAAGAAAGGATCATTTTTAGAAAATGGGGCTCTAAGCCACAGAGATGGGAACCATTCTCCCTCGCTTTTCTTCGTAACTCTTCTTTCCTGAAGCCTACCTGCAGGCTCCTGCCCGCTCCTGGCCTCCAGACACCAGCTTCTCAGGGCAGTATTTGGACAGGAAGCTGGCTTGGGCTTCTCTGGAGATATGGAGCCTGAAGAGGGGCCCCACGAGAAGGTGTGGCCTGCAGAGCACTCCCACACAAGCCCCCCATCTTGGCCCCCGGGCCCCCGAAGCCCTGGCACCAGGCTGCACTCTCGGCTGTGGGCATGAGACAGGAGCACCAGATACTGCAGACCCTTGGGAGGCAAAGGCTCAGGACCTAAAGTGGTGAAGGCAACAGTCAGGGCAAACTGGGAAGCCTCCCACTCTCACCCTGGGACACGCCCTCACAGCCCTGTCCCCCAACGCCCTGGGCAAGGCCAGTCCCTAGTTCAGTTTACCATTCTTCAGAGCCCAGAACCCCCAAGGTTCTGAGACGTTGCTGTCTTCTCCGCAGGCTGCCCCCATCAAACTACCCTGGGCTCCCCAACTCCCCCACCTTTTCCCAAACTCACTCAGGGTCCCCTCTGCTCCAGTCCTTCCTAAGGCTGCTTCTGGGTCCTGTTGCCCCTCTCCCCTCCCTGGCTCCAGAACCCCTACCTCTAGCGATCTCCTCCCTACCTGCACAGAGCACACAGCCTGAAGAAGTGTACCTGCGAGGGGAAGGGGGCGGGGGGAGAAGACAGGCAGTTTAGGGAGGGATCCTGGCCAGCGGGTGCCCTCAGCTCTCAGCACGCACACACTTTCGGGCGCCCTATTCGCCGGGGACCAAGAGGAGGGAAAGGGACCCACAGAAGCCACCAATCGCACAGGCCGGTTGGCCGAAACGAGGCCCGTGCAGGTGGGAAGGAGCAGAGGGCGGGCCCCGGACCCGGGAAGGGGACTGGGCGTGGCGACTTGGGCGCCCTCCCCCGCAGCCCCGCGCCGGCCCCTAACCGGTCCAACAGGAACTTAGCAAGCTGCGAGTGCAGGGAGAAGCCCAGCCGCTCCTTGAGGAGGCACCACTGCTCCATGTGGCCGCCCAGGCGAATGCGGCACTTGCTGCGGCGCGCGTCCAGCTGCCGCCGCTTCTCCTGCCGCCTGCGGGACGCGTCCACCGGGGAGGAAGCCATGGGCACCGGGACCTACCGGACGGAGGAGACGCGGGTGTGGGCGGGCCCAAGGCCCCGGCTCCGCCCGCCGCGGGGGCCGCAGCTGGCTCGTCCGCGACCTGGGAGCCGGACCGAGTCATTCCAGCGGCGTCCGCGGCCCCGGCGCCCTCACCGCCCGGGCTGACGTTACGGCGCGTGGAAGCCAGCGCCGGACGGCGGGCGGCAGCGAGACGGGGTCGAGGCCGAACGATGGCCGGACCCGAGACGCCGAAGCGCTGGCACGGGGCTGGGCAAGGGCGTGAGACTCACGGAGGACTTTCAACTGGGGCTGCTTGGGGGGGCAGGGGCAGTTTCCCCCTGAGGAGAGCACGGGCCTTTACTGGCGGGCGAGGAACGCGGAGCTGGCGCCGCCGGGGGTCGCTCTTCGTGGCGGGGCGACCGTGGCTGGGGCCGGGTCTGGACGGCGCCCCCACCCCGGCTCGGGCCGCCCCACTTAACGCTCACTGTGCGTAGGACACACCGATTCCGAAGGCAGCGCCCAGGCCTCCGAGAGCGCCAGCCGCGGTCCACCCCCACCTGGCCTTACCTGCGAGCCCCCACCCGCCCTCAGCCCGACTGCGCCTGCGCCTCCCCCGCCTCGCGCGCAGGCCCGGAGAGCCGCGGGAGGACTAGGGCCCACCTCGCGCCTACCGCCGCCGTTTCTCTTTTAAGAGGAACCCGTCCCCCTCCGCGTCGGTGGCTGCAGCCCGGAACGGGTCGGGGCGGCTGGGAGGGGACGAGCCGAGGCCTCGGCGTGCGCCTGCGCATTGGCCGCGGTGTGCACTGCCTGCCGGGAGGCGTAGTTCCCGCAGGGATGGCCCGAGCTTGCCTCTGAGCTGCGGGCAAGCGGTGCGGAGGTGGTTTCTGTAGCTAGTGCCTGCGCTTGATGCGGGAAATGTATAGAGCCAGGTCCTGCCCCTGGGTGCCAGCCCCAGCCCCTCCAGCCTGCTCAGGGATGTCGCCTCCACAGCTGTTCCTGTTTTGTACCTCACCAACAATTTCTCCCTCTCAATTGCCACCAACATGCAAACATGTGCCGCAGAATCAGCCACCCTGAAAACCACCTAGACGCCTCTCTAGGACCCAAGGGCCCATCCAGCTACGGACCCTTCCCTCTGGGGCATCAAAAGTCCTCTGAAAAGTTGCCCAGATTCACTATGGACTCTTTTTCACTTCCATTCTCTCTTCAGATGACTCCGGGGGAGAGTTCCTCCCCATCAAGCCATTGGAACGGCCTCTCCACCTTCAGAGCAACATCTGACAATGCCGATGTTTCCCTCCATACTCCTCTACCCCAAACCCCAATGGCTTCTAGGACTTCACACTTTTCCTGGTTTTCTACCTTCCTCATTTGCTCCCCCTTTCCTTTGCTGGACCCTCCACCACTGTACCACCAAAATACTCTGTCCCCATGGATTGGAACCAAGATCAAATATTCTCTCGGATCTTTTCTTGAGTGATCTACTTGTCCCATGGATTTTTTTTTCTTCTAAGTTTTTTATTTAACTTGCAGTTAGTTAACATACAGAGTAATATTGGTTTCAGGTGGGATTTAGTGATTTCTCACATATAACACACAGTGCTCATCACAACCTGTGCCCTGCTTTATATCCATCACTTATTTCACCCATCTCCCACACCCAACTACCCTTGAACAACCCTTAGTTGGTTCTGTATAGTTAAGAGTTAGCTTTCTGGCGCCTGGGTGGCTCTGGTCATGATCTCAGGGTCCTAGGATTGAGTCCCCACCCTGACCTGCCCTCACCCCCCCTTGCTCCTGTGTGCTTTCTCTCTCAAACAAGTAATTTGGCGGGGGGGGGGGGGGGGGGGGGGAGTCTGTTTTTCCTCCTTGTTTTCTTCTCCCTACCTGTTAGGCTTCTTAAATTCCACATATGAGTAAAATCATTTGGTATTTATCGTTCTCTGATTCACTTATCATAATATACTTTAGCTCCATCCTGTTGCTGCAAATGGCAAGATTTCATTCTTTTTGATGGCTGAGTGATAGAAGTATATATATGAACATATATATATGAATATATGTATATCACATCTTTATCCATTCGTTAGCTGATAAAATGAACATTTGTTCTCTTTCCATAATTTAACTATTGTGGACATTGCTGCTATAAACATTGGGGTGCATGTACCCCTTCAAACCAGTATTTTTGTATCCCTTGAGTAAATACCCAGTAGTGCTATTGCTGGATCATAGGGTATTACTATTTTTACTGTTGGAGGAACTTCCATACTGTTTTCCAGGATTACTGCAACAGTTTGCATTCCCACCAACAGTGAAAGAAGCTCCCTTTTCTCCACAACCTCACCAACATCTGTTGTTCCCTCTGTTAATTTTAGCCACCATGGCACTGTGAGGTGGTATCTCATCATAATTTTGATTTGTAGTTCCCTGATGATGAATGATGTTGAGCATCTTTTCATGTGTCTGTTTTCTTTGGAAAAATGTCTATTCATGTCTTCCACCTATTATTTAAGTGGATTATTTATTTTTGGGGGGGTGTTTAGTTTAATAAGTTATTTATATATTTTGGACAGTAACCCTTTATCAGATATATCATTTGTAATTATCTTCTCCCATTCCATAGGCTGCCTTTCAGTTTTGTTGCTTGTTTCTTCCACTGTGCAGAAGCTTTTTATTGATAAAGTCCCAACAGTTCATTTTTGCTTTTGTTTCTCTTGCCTCTGAAGATGTGTCTATTAAGAACTTGCTACTGCTGAGGTGCCTGGGTGGCTCAGTGGGTTAAAGCCTCTGCCTTTGGCTCAGGTCATGATCCCAGGGTCCTTGGGATCAAGCCCTGCATTGGGCCCTCTGCTTGGCAGGGAGCCTGCTTCCTCGCCTCTCTGCCTACTTGTGATCTTTGTCTGTCAAATAAATAAATAAATAAATAAATAAATCTTTAAAAAAGAAAAAAGAAAAGAACTTGCTACTGCCTAGGTCAAAGGGAGTGTTCCCAGTGTTCTTCTCTAGGATTCTGGGGGTTTCCTGTCTCACATTTAGGTCTTCCGTCCATTTTGAGCTTATTTTTGCATATAGTGTAAAAAAGTGGTCCCGTTTCATTCTTCTGCATGTGGCTGTCCAGTTTTCCCAGCACCATTTGTTGAAGAGACTGTCTTTTTTCCATCAGATATCCTTTCCTCCTTTGTCAAATATTAGTTGATCATATAGTTTTGGGTCCATTTCTGAGCTATTCTCTTCCATTGATCAATGTGTCCATTTTGCAGCCAGTACCATTCTGTCTTGAGACTACATTTTTGTAATACAGCTTGAATTCAGAATCCTCATGCATCCAGCTTTGGCTTCCTTTTTTGAGATTGCTTTGTTATTTGGGGTCTTTCGTGGTTCCATACAAATTTTAGGATTGTTTGTTCTAGCTATGTGAAAAATGCTCCTGGTATTTTGATAGGGATTGCCTTAAATGTGTAGATTGCTTTGGGTAGTATAGACATTTTAGTTTTGTTTAGTTTAGTTTCTAGATATGCAATTAGCCATTATTAGCTTTTGATGTAGTGTTCAATGATTCATTAGTTGTGCATAACACCCAGTGCTCATCATATCACATGCCCTCTTTAATGCCCATATCTCAGTTACCCCATCCCCTCACCCGCCTCCCCTCTGAAATCCTCAGTTTGTTTCCTGGAGTTAAGAGCCTTTCAGGGTTTGTCTCACTTGCTGATTTCTCCCCATTCAGTTTTCCTTTCCTTCCTCTATGATCCTCTGTGCTATTTCCTATATTCCACATATGACTGAAACTATATGATAATTGTCTTTCTCTGCTTGACTTATTTCACTTAATGTAATCCCTTCCAGTTCCATTCATCTCGATGCAAATGATGGGTATTTATCCTTTCTGATGGCTGAGTAATATTCCATTGCATATATGAACCACATCTTCTTTATCCTTACATCTGTTGAAGAACATCTGGGCTCCTTCCACCGTTTGGCTATTGTGGACATTGCTGCTATGAACATTGGGGTGCATGTGCCCCTTCTTTTTCTACATCTGTATCTTTGGGCTAAATATCCAGTAGTGCAGTTGCACTGGAGTTGGGTAGCTCTATTTTTAAAGTCTTGAGGAACCTCCATACTGTTTTCCAGAGTGGCTGTACCAGCTTGAAGCCATTCTTACCACCAACAGTGTAATAGGGTTCCCCTTTCTCCACAGCCTCACCAACATTTGTTGTTCCTTGTCTTGTTAATTTTAGCCATTTGGGCTGGTATAAGTTGGTATCTCATTGTGGTTTTGATTGGATTTCCATGATGACAAGTGATGTGGAGTATTTTTTCATGTGTCTGTTAGCCATTTATATGTCTTCTTTGGAGAAGTGCCTATTCATGTCTTCTGTCCATTTCTGGACTGGATCATTTGTTTTGTGGGTACTGAGTTTGATAATTTCTTTATACATCTTGGATATCAGCCCTTTATATGTAACATCATTTACAAATATCTTCTCCTATTCCGTGGGTTGCCTCTTAGTTTTTTTGACGTTTCCTTTGCTGTGCAAAAGCTTTTTATTTTGGTGAAGTCCCAAAAGTTCATTTTTGCTCTTTTAGGATGGAATGTTCTACATAGTTCTGTTAAATCTTTCCACAGAGTCCCTGTGTTTATTGTGGGGGATGGGGGTGGAAAATGGCACCTGCCAGCTCCCTTGTTTTCAGAAAAGTCCTGTAACATGTTCCAAAATCATTACAAATAGGTCTGTCTCCCATTTGCCCCCTGGCATTGTGTGAACTGCCATTTTCATGTTGCCTTCCATGTGGACTACTATCTCTTGAAGGGATGCAACCCAGCTATCACTCACACTCCTGGCCAACCCTGTGGTGAGTCAGCATATTTTTTAAGCTCCAGGCTCCAAGTCTCAACTGTTTTTACAAACTCGTGGATTTCAGTCCCTCTGGTTTTTAAAGCCAAATGTTATGTGGTTTAGTATTACCCCTCTGAGCTCAGGATGGGAAAGACCATTTCTCTGCCCTCTCCATGTGTGTCCTCCTTGGGGCAGTCTCCCTCCACCTTTCTGACCTTCGTAACCTATGAGATGCAGCTTCTTCACTGTATTTAGTGGTGGAGTTTGTTCTGTCAGTCTTTGGATCACTTCCTACTTTATTGACTTGGATACTGACTTAGTTTTAAACATGGGATGTGCTGATCTCAGGGTCCTCCTACTGGGTCATATTCCTGATTTGTAACTTGTGTGAAAACATATGTAGCCCTGCCTCAAATGTTTTTCCCCAGAGTACTCCCTTCTTTGTGATGATTATGTATCCTAAGTTGCTGTCCTTGGATACAATTCGAGTCCTTGGGCTCAAATAAAAGTCTCTTCCTTATTTTTTTTTTAAGGTTTTATTTATTTGTCAGAGAAAGAGAGAGAGCGCAAAAGCAGGGGGAGCAACGGGCAGAGGAAGGAGCTCTGCTGAGCAAGGAGCCCAATGTGGGACTGGACTCGAGGACCCTGTGATCATAACCTGAGCCGAAGGCAGATGCTTAACAAACTGAGCCACCCAGGCATCCCTCTTCCTTTTTTTTTTTTTTTTTAAATCCTACAAGGGGGGCGCCTGGGTGGCTCAGTGGGTTAAGCCGCTGACTTCGGCTCGGGTCATGATCTCAGGGTCCTGGGATCGAGCCCCGCGTCGGGCTCTCTGCTCAGCGAGGAGCCTGCTTCCTCCTCTCTCTCTGCCTGCCTCTCTGCCTGCTTGTGATCTCTCTCTGTCAAATAAATAAATAAAATCTTAAAATCCTACAAGGTTTGTTCATTTTGTGTTGACAACAATGAGTCCCAGCTGTATCCAGAATTCAACTCTCTCTCACTGCTTGGCTTGCTGCCACCCAGTTTAGTCAAAGGGCCTTGTAGTAGCCTGTCAGTTGCTCTCTCTGCTTCACTCTTGCACTCTAGTGTCTAATCACCACACGACAGCCAGGACATCCTGGGACAGCAGACAATACCCCAGCTCAAAGCTGTCCTCTTCACTCCGTGTCTTGCACAGACTGGCATCAGTCCCTCTCACTCAGTTTCAACCATACTGTTTTCTGGCTTTCCTTGTTGGCCTTTGTATTTGCTCTTCCCTTTTCCTGAAGCCCTCTGTCCCCAGATACTTTACATGGTTGCTCCCTGACTCTACAAATTTCTGCTCAAAAGGAACTTCCTGAGAGGTCTTTCTCATCACCTGCCTCTACCTTTCTTTCTCTGCTTTATTTTTTGTCACAATACTTATCACTCCCAACATATAATAATTTTGTTTATTCTAGGTCTTCCTCTACTGGAATATAAGCTTCTTAAGAACAAATACTTTGTTTTCTTCTCTGCTGCCTCCAGGGTCTTAGGTAGAGTAGGGCCTTCTCTGGGCATGGCAGTGGGGGTGAAGGCAGACCAAGCAAGCTGAGGAAAGGCAGCTAGCTCACTGGGGCACATGGGAGACCGTGTAGTGGGGTCAAGCTGGCCAAAAGGTCACAAAGGCCAAGTAAGCTACCAGAGAACTTGAATATTATCACAAACAGTATAGAAAACACCATCTCCAAATGATCATGTCCTCCCTTCAGTCAGGGGCACAATGTGGTAAGAAACGATTATCCAAAAGTTGTAAATAGACAACACAGATAAATAGTGACAAACATTCTCCCGACTCAACTTTACTTAGGCTCCTCTTGTCACTGGCCTGACCCCCTGAACTCAGGAAATTTCTAGTAGAAGCTTCTGTGTAACTGTCAATCTTTCTTGCAGAAACTAAATTACTAGAAGCTCCTGTGTAGCTGTTAGTCTTAACTTTTAGAAACAAGCTAACAAACTACTAGAACAGAAAAAGAAACATTTGAGGGAGAGCCTGCCCAGATGAATCAGAAAGTGCCAGGAGTGACCAACAGTGACTTCAGCCTCATTATATTGTTAAAATCCCTTTCTGAGGGACACCTGGGTGGCTCAGTTGGTTAAGCAGCTGCCTTCGGCTCAGGTCATGATCCCAGCGTCCTGGGATCGAGTCCCACATCGGGCTCCTTGGTTGGCGGGGAGCCTGCTTCTCCCTCTGCCTCTGCCTGCCATTCTGTCTGCCTGTGCTCGCTCTCTCTCCCTCTCTCTCTGACAAATAAGTAAAATTAAAAAAAAAAATCCCTTTCTGAATATTCATCCCGCACCCTAAAAGAGCCAGAGTTTCCTCCTTCGAGGAGACACAGCTTTGGAAATTACTCCCTGTCATCTCCTTATTCATACAAATAAAGATGGCCTTGTAAGGCAATTCCACCTGGTGTAATCTGTCTGTAACTCACTGGGGAGCAGGCGCACTTTGGTCCAATAATTCTTTGAGCCCTTTTTTCAATGAGGCCTCAACCTTGGGCTTCCACGTTCATCCTTGCACTTTTTTTTTTTTTTTTAAGGTAAAGTGGTATTTACCCCAAAGATACAGATGTAGTAAAAAGACATCGAAGCCTTCAGTTTAGGTCATAATCCCGGGATCCAGGGATCCAGTCCAGGGATCAGGTCCAGGGATCGGGCCCTGGATAGGGCCCTGGTTCCGGCTCCCTGCTCCCTGTTCTCTCCTCCCTTCTTGGCAGGGAGCCTGCCTCTCCCTCTGCTTCTACCCCCTGCTCATGCTCTCTCTCACACTCTCTCCCTCTTTCAAACAAATAAGTAAAATCTTAAAATAAATAAAATACAAAACCTCTTTCTACAAATAGTAGAATAATGAAAAATTAGGAGTTGTAGTAAAACAGCACAAGGGGCAGAAGAAATCAGAGAAGCACATCATAGTTTAACTCTTTACTGTAACACCTGAGGTTGTCAAAAAGTAAAGCCTCTCAATCTTAGAAATACGGGTAATCCTTCATCACACATCTCTTTTTACTTCCTATTTTATTTTTGTTTTTAATTTATGTTAGTTAACATACAGTGTAGTATTGGTTTCAGGAGTAGAATTCAGAGATCCATCACGTCCTATTCTTGAGGTTAGATTCTAGAACCTAAAAATATTCAAATTAGTATTATATCTAGTTATCTACTGCCAGAAACATCTTCTGTTATGTTGTCCACAGCAGCTAATGCTACTGAAACCTCTTTGATTAGACTCCAGTCATACCCCCTCAACTGCTTAAAGAGAAACAATATCAAGGCAAATGTACGGGACCCTAACAGACAAATCCTAGGAGAAGTAATACAGCCACTACCCAAACTGAGATTGAATAATATGCTCATTGTCACACATCTCCAGGCTGTATGCTCACAGAGTACTTCGGGGAAAAAATCCAGTATTTGCTAGGTACTAAAATACTGGGCAGTTTGCTCTTTTACACTATGGCTTTCCCCAGCAGTTTTGAAGATAGACCCCAAATCGTTGACAGAATTTTGCTGGAATTGGATCTGGGGCTACAGAGATTCCTCTCCACAGCTGATTGTTCCATGCCTGGTTGTTCCAGGCTTGGGGCCACCGGGTCTGACTATTCCAGGAACAGTTGCTCCAAGACTGGCTTTTCCAGGTCTAATTGCTCCAGTGTGGGTTATACCAGGTCTGGCTGCTCCATGTTGGAAGGTTTCCAAAAGCATTCATCAGGAATCCCTGGGAATAGGCATATAAACTTAGGTATTCTATAGTTGCTGAGCTATTCTGAGTCACACTGTTGCTATTCATTGGCCAGTTGTTTTCCTGCTGCCTCTTACATTTCATTC
This sequence comes from Enhydra lutris kenyoni, assembly GCF_002288905.1. NCBI lineage: Eukaryota > Metazoa > Chordata > Mammalia > Carnivora > Mustelidae > Enhydra > Enhydra lutris. The sequence goes on from NW_019154196.1 coordinate 1,575,277, forward strand.
TCTGGTTCTGGAACCAGGTCTTCACCTGCTTATAGCAAAAGTTCAGAAAGTTAGAAAGTTCTCGCATCTGCTGGAAACTGAGGTATTTCTGTCTCTGAGATCTGTCACTGAGTACATATAGCTGGGTCCGAGAGAATATGGTTCTGGTCTTCTGTTTCTTGCTCTGGGCTGTATCTTCCTTCTTCACTGTGCTCTCTACAGAAGTGGGTAGAACTCTATGGAAGTGGGTAGAAGTTTTACTCTAGGGCTGGTGAAAAAATCAAGGTGTCCTGAATAGGCAGATCCATGGAGGAGGAAAGAGGAGAGACGGTCTCCATCTGGGTGTCTCTGTAGATGACATTTGCAAGGATGCATAATTTTCTTCAGGCCTATAAGTCTCAGGCATTGAAGAGTCCCTAGAATTGGGTGGTTCAGGATGAGGTGGGCACTGGGACTGAGCTGTATCCACACTTATTGCAAGGCCATTGTGATGCAAAAGGTAGCTGCCAAGTTGTCCAGACTGGGTAGGGAATAGTTTCCTGGGGCCACAGAGCCTTAGTTTGCCCAGAGCTATGGAGTCTAATTTTAATAATCCTAATAATAATAATAAATGGATAATTTTAATAATCCTGATAGTTCATCCAGAATCCTTTCCTCTTGATATTTAATTGCTCTCCATATCTAATCATATACCTCATCCCCCACCATCCTCCAGGTGGTATCTCATGACTGGCCTGCCTTTAGCAGAAATCCTGTTAGCAAGAATCTCCCTACTCTCTTTTCTCAATCATTTTTCATCCACTGACTCTCATCCCGCTCCTTGACTACAAATTCTGGCTTTTCCTTGCTATATTTAGAATTGAGCCCAGTTCTATATGAGATTTCATATTCCCTACTAGAGCAGTTTCTGAATAAAACCTGTTATTACTACTTAACTACTGTCCAATTCTTGTCCTCTTGCATGTAGGTGTCATAAGAGTGGAGTACTTAGCCTTGTGTAGCAGACCTTTTGGGGATTAACTGATTCCATGGGCACCTTTGATTAACTTGGCTATTTTATAATTTTGCAGGTATAGCTGTTAACTTGGAGAAAAGTGATAGCAATACAAAATGATTTCTCTTTGAGAGCAAGGCCAGAGATTCCTACTTAAGCAATACAAATAAAATTTGTCAAGAGATGCCCCTGAATTCTCTCTGGTAAAAAACAAACAAACAACAACAAAAAAAACAACAACAACAAAACCCAAAACCCCAAACCCAAGTAGAAATCACAACTTTAAGCACCATAGTTTATTACTGATCCTTGGGATCTTAACCTCTCTTCCATCTGTTAGCAATCTTTTTTCAACATTCCTTTGATTGACTCATTATTAAAAAAAAAAAAATTCTTCAAAATTCCCTTTGAATTGGTCTTAGCACCATTTGTGTCCCTCATTAATGAACTGAATAAAATCTTGTCATGTGTGGATGATATATTGCATGAGAGTCATGTCTTTTACTTCTCAAAATTATTTTTGCAAATGTCACTTCAGCAGGCCTTACTGATCATCCCAGTCTAAAGATACAACCTGCTACTTCACTGCCCTACTTTTGTTCCCACAGCCCGTGTATTCATTGTGCAGATTGTTTCCCTCACTAGCAGTCAGTTTTCTGGGGCGCGGGCTTCGGAGTTTGTTCATTGCTGTATTTTCAGTGGAGCCTCAATACTCAATGAATGAATGAACCAGTGAGGGTCTAGAGCAGAGGAGCTGGGCCTTCCCACTGGTTGCGAAAACACACTAGCTGTTTTTGCACTCTTTTGTTAACCGTCCCCCTAACTTATTTTCCGGCTAGGCCTGACTTTTGGACTTCCATGTCTGTGTCTGCACTGTCCAGTCTTAGCAAGATTCCTGCTGGATCAGGTTAGCCCGAATCTCCCATCCTTGATATCTGATCATCCTGGATATCTAATGGGGGTTCCTCATCCTCCACCACCCCCCAAGGTGGTATCGTACCACCCTGTCCGGCCGTTTGATAGAATTCCCCCCCTTACCTTTGATGATGTTATCTCTTACTAATTTTCCATCCACTGACCCCCCCCCCAAAAAAATCTGGCTCCTTAGCTACAAAATTTCAAAATTTCACTTATCTTTGTTGTCTTCGGAATGGAGTCCAATCTCTCCCTCCACCCCCAATGCAAGACCCCCACTGCAGTGGTCCCTACACCTACACCGCCCTTAGATAGTCTACTGTACTTCAACAAGTGTCGCGAATGAATATTCTTTTTTCTCTTTTTTTTTTTTTAAAGATTTTATTTGTTTATTTGACAGAGAGAGATCAGAAGTAGACAGAGAGGCAGGCAGAGAGAGAGAGAGGGAAGCAGGCTCCCTGCTGAGCAGAGAGCCCGACGCGGGACTCGATCCCACGACCCTGAGATCATGACCCGAGCTGAAGGCAGCGGCTTAACCCACTGAGCCACCCAGGCTCCCTCTTTTTTCTTTAATAGTTAACATAATCGTTATCTTTAGCACTGTTTCCCCGTTATCTCCAACCACGAGTGTGCGACTTAGCAGAGGAGAGGCGGATCTTGAAGGGCGGCTGGGCAGGGACAGGAAGGCAGAAATACCGAATCACAGTGAAAACTCGCCACTTGCTCTGTGGCGAGTATATTTCCACGAGCTCTCCCTGGATTAACTGGCCGGGATTTCACCAGCGAGGGCCAGGGACGAGCGGCGGAGCCAGGCGTCTGGACGGGGCAAGTAGCCGCGCCCTGCAGGAGCCGGGATTTCTCCTTGCCTTTGCCGCTGCAGGAGAGCGCCTTCGCTGGGTCCGACGCCTGCGCAGTGGTCGCCAACCCTGTCAGTTTTCCCAGGGGTTTGGGTCCGACGCCTGCGCAGTGGTCACCAACCCGTTTAGTTTTTCCAAGGGGTTTGGGTCCGACGCCTGCGCAGTGGTCGCCAACCCGTTCGGTTTTCCAAGGGGTTTGGGTCCGACGCCTGCGCAGTGGCCACCAACCCGTTCGGTTTTCCATGGGTTTTGGGTCCGACGCCTGCGTAGTGATCACCAACCTTTTCAGTTTTCCAAGGGGTTTGCGGTTGGTTAGTTCGAGTCCCTGCGCGGGAGACAAAGGTTAGACGGTTCCGGGTGCATCAGAGACCCCGCACTCTCTGGAATTCTAAGCGAGCCGCAGGCGGGAGAGCGAGAGTCAGCCCGCGCGGCGGGGGCGGGGGCGGGGGCGGGGCGGGGCGGGGCAGCGTGGCTACCCGCACAGGAAGCGGGTTCGGCACAGCCAGGTTTCGCTCCGGGTGTCAGGATGGCCGAGTGGTCTAAGGCGCCAGACTCAAGGTGCTCACCTTCCCTGCGGGTGTTCTGGTCTCTGAATAGAGGCGTGGGTTCGAATCCCACTTCTGACACATACCCTTTTTCTTTCCCCAAAGGACCCCAAAATCATCCAGTGGCTGCTGACGCTTTCTTTTTTCATTTCATTTTTTTTTTTTTTCCTCAGAGGGCAGCCATTCTCAGAATATAATGCCGCCGCAGCCCTCCGTTACCTCCCTTTCTGGCGGCGGGACTGCTACTAGGAGAAGGAGGAGGTTCAGGCACCTAAAATTTAGCCAATCGTGTTCATGGCCTCAATTTGTGTCATACACGGTATATTTAGTCTAGCTTATCGGAGAGGGTGCAAGTGGGTCTTCCCTGGTGGTCTAGTGGTTAGGATTCGGCGCTCTCACCGCCGCGGCCCGGGTTCGATTCCCGGTCAGGGAATGGGTTTTGGTGTTTTGGTTTTTTTTTTTCTTCCCCTTTTCTTTTCACTGCAAAACCTCTAACTATATCGGGTAACTTTCACTTTTGGCAAAAAATAACGATCAGAGGACGGTACTACGGTTAGTGAGCGCTGGCTGTGTGTCTGGCATTGTCGTATACCCCGACGCAGGCAGCACCAAATGATGCGAAAAGATATCCCTGGGGTTAAGAAGTCTCTCCAGGTGTCCAAAAGACATTTAGAACGGGACCTTTCACCTAGAAGGGCTTCTCAGGGGTGTCTTAGCTTCTCACAAGGACTCAGGTGTTGGAAAGCAGTCTGGTCATTCTCCCCCATACAACATCTACCTTTTTATTCTGAAGATATGTTGAATAGTTAAAATACTGATAAAATACTGACAAAACAAACAACCGTGTTCTCTCTACCTAGATACGACATTGGTTAATATTTTTGCCGAATTTCTAGAGAGAAATTTCTTTTACTTGCATCCCCAGCTTGGCACCCATGTGAAAGTTGCAGACATCATTAGGCTATTCAACATTAACATATCATCATGTGCCAATTCATATTCAAATTTCTCCCAATTGTTCCCAAAATATCTTTTGTATCTTCCCGCATCTTCAAAACGAATTGGAAGGGAGCCAAACATATATAAAAACAAAGGAAAAAAAATTTGAAAGGACAAACATCTAAATGTAACTTATGTTTTTTTATGATTTTCTATAAGTGGTACGATTATGAAAAGTCTTAATTTTCTTTGTTGTAATGTTATGCATATGCTAATTTTTCTACCATGGGTATATAAAATTTATTAGATGAATCACTTTATTTGAAAAACTGCTCATATTTTACACAAAAATCAGCTCAAAATGAATTACATATTTAAATATTACATATAAAACTATAAAAATTTTAGGAGAAAATCGTCAGGACTTAGGGCTTAGTGAAGAGCTCTTAGATAACAACAAAAGTATAATCCATAAAAGAAAACATCATTAAATCAGACCTCGTAAAAATTAAAAATTTATTCTGCAGAAGACCTCATTAAGAGGATGATAAAACAAGGTATAGATAGAAAAAATATTTGTAAACCACATATCTGATAAAGGATTCATACGTAGGATACATAAGAGAACTCTCAAAACAGTAGTAAAAAAGTAAAACAATCCAATTTTTAAAATGAGCCAAAGACATGAAAAGGCATTAATATATATTTTATTGAAGTACAAATTAAAAGCACAATGAGATACCACCACTCTCTTTGCAGAATGGCTAAAATAAAAAGTAGTGATAACACCAAATGCTAGTGAGGATGAAGAGAAACTGGATCACTTATCATTGTTAGTCAGAAGGTAAATGGTACTGCCACTCTGGAAGGAGTCTGGCAATTTTTTACAATATTAAACATGTACTTACATTACAACTCAACAATTACATTCTTAGGCATTTATCTCAGGATTGATAGAGAAACAAATGAAAAACTTAACGTTCACACACAAAAAAAGCCTTTACAAAAATGTTCATAGCATATTTATTTGTAACAACCAAAACCAGGAACAGCTGAAATGCCAGTCTGTGGGTGAATGGTTAAACAAACTGTAGAATAGGATTGCATAGACTAGCACCATAGAATACCATGGAATGCTACTTAGCAAAAACAACACATGAATTATTGATATAGGCAACAGCTTGGATAGAGAGCTCAGGTAATTATGCAGAGTGAAAGAAACAGTCTCAATCTCAGAAGGTCAAGTACTTTTATAACATTGCGGGGAGTAGAGAGTTAGGGCCTCCCTGCCCAGACAAGTGCTGGGAGGAGAGAACTTTGGAGGAAGAGATGAGACACTGACTCACACTCTTTAGGGTTATTAGGAAGACAGCTTCCCATTTCTCCATCTCTGCTGACTCAGTCTGACCTCAGAAGCCCTCTTCTGAAGCACTTAATGGACTGGTTAAAACAGGAAAGACAGGAAAAGTACTCATCTGTCTGAATGGTGGGCTGGAAACTGGCTTGAAGGAGGCTTTGTCATCTTCCCTGGACCTTCCTTTTTCCTTCCTTCATTCTTTCATTCACAGTTAAAGACTGATTGAGGAAATCATCAACAAAGTGCCAGGCTCTGTGTTACCTTAAATGTCTGTTGGAACAAGGGGCAATTGAATGAAGAAAGGAGAGAAGGAAAGAAAAGAGACTGGGAGGAAGGGAAAAGGAAGGAAACGGACAGGGAAGGAGGAAGCAAGAGGGAGGGAGGGGAAAAATGGCCAAATGGACATGCAGAGTCAAGTAAAGAGTAGACACGTAATAGTGTTTATTACATCACTGAAAAGAACAAGAAAAAGCCCCTACCTTCAAGACCTTCTTATTTGCATAAGTAAGTAGCTGTACTGAAAAACAGCTCAACCACTCAATCCATCCTTCATTCAAATCTCTTCATTTACTTATTCTGAAATCTGCCTGAATACCTGCGGAGCACAGGGACTCTCTTCCAGAAGGAGGTTGCCCTGCAGTTGCTCCATCTCTGACCAGGCTTCTAGTGCCCCCCTGGAATTCCCAGAACAGTAGGAACTCAGCAGGCAGGGTCCTCCTTCCCCATCTCAGGGCTCCTTTCTCAGGCCTAGGCACTGGAGTACCTCTGATTCTCCATCAGCAGCTTGGTTTGGGTGGATGTGGGTGGCGAGAAGAGGGTGTGGGGGGTGATTACATGGATCTCTGGGGTGAGCAGGGGTAGCGTTGTGGGCTTCGTGTGGACGTAAGTCTACATTACTGGAGGTAATTATCATGTATTTTGTGTTGAATAGAGAGATGGTGGGTAGATGCAGCCACCTGTCTGTGTGAGGGTGTGTATGTGCATCTCTGGAACCAGTGTGGAGGTGAATATATGGGTTTATGTCTCATAGCCTATGCCTTTCTTTAATCTCTCAGTCGGAATATGGGTAATGCAACATTCCCAACATACATGTGTGGGAAGTGGCCACTGAATTCTGCTGTGTGTACCCAGAGCTCCAGAAATCATGCCCTAGTCCACAGAGAACTATAGGCAAAGGAGGAGAGTCTCTCACCCACTGCCCCTCTCTTTTATCACATAGCATGCAGGTATATTATATTTAAAACTGATACACAAAGATTAAAAAGGTGAAAACTACATAACTTGTTTATTGTCTCTTGGACAAAATTATTTATTTATCTTTAAAATTTTTATTTATTTATTTGACAGAAAAAAATGCACAAGTAGAGGGAGCAGCAGGCAGAGGGAGAAACAGGCTCCTTGCTGAGCGGGGAGCCCGTGGTGAGGCTCAGTTTCTAAGCCTGGAAGATCATGATCTGAGCTGAAGGTGAACGCTTACCTACGGAGCCACCTAGGCGACCCCAAACATTGTAGTTTAGACTGACACATAACATTGCAACAATACTGTTCAGTTTTGAAATCAATCTAAAGGGTCACGATGTACCAGTTATTTTATTTTATTTTATTAATTTAATTAATTATTTGTCTCATCCAGAAACACTCCCACAGACACACTCATAATGTTTTTTATTGAGATATAATTGACATATAACATTGTATTAGTTTCAGCTGTGCAAAATAATGATTCGATATATGTATACATTGCAAAATGATCAGCACAATAAATCTAATTCACATCTATCACCTCACAGAGTTACATTTTTTTTCTTGTGATGAGAACTTTTAAGATCTACTCTTTAGTAACTTTTAAATATACTCTTGTATATTGTATTACATTATTAAAAATAGTCACCATGCTATATAGTAAGTCCCCATGACTTATTTATTTATTTATTTAAATTTTACTTAGTTAACATATGGTGCAATATTGGTTTCTGCAGTAGAATTTAGTGATTCATCACTTACGTACAACACTCCCTGCTCATAACAAGTGGCCTCCTCAGTATTCATCACCCACTTAGCCCATCCCCTACACACCTCCCTCCATCAACCTTTAGTTTGTTCTCTATAGCTACAAGTCTCTTATGATTTGTTTCCCCCTCTCCTTTTTCCCCCTTCCCTTATGTTTATCTGTATTATTTCTTAAATTTCACATATGAGGGACATCACATATGAGTGACATCATATGGTATTTGCCTTTCTCTGCCTGACTTATTTGGCTTAGCATAATACTCTTTACCTCCATCCATGTCATTGCAAATGGCAAAAGACTTATTTATTTTATAACTGGAAGTTTGTACCTCTTAACCGTCTTCATTTCACCCACCCCCACCTCCCACCTCATTTAAACTCAACTGCCTCCAAAGGCCCCATCTCCAAATACCATCGCTTTTCGAATCAGGGCTTCCACATATGAATTTGGGAAAGAATGGATGACATTCAGTGCATAACACCTTTCACCCCTCTAGTTCTCCTTGAAGGTAAGTGCATTGCCCCTTCTGTGTGTTGGGAGCCTCATGGGGGCAGACCTTGCAGGCTTAGCTGCCAGGGTGGGGTGGTGCTGGGGGGGTAAAAGAGGGGAGAGGAGGGGCAGAATCCCAGCTCACAGTTGTGTAGGGAACAAGCGAATTGAATCACTCTGGCCACAGTGTCCCCAGGGCAGAAGAGTCTCATGGTTGAGCACTTCTTCTGAGCCAGGTCTGTATCTTCAATACTGTAATTCATTTAATAGGACAGCACTATTGCCTCAAAAGCAACAGTGTGCCTTGTACGAAAGCAAGACTCAAAGACACTAAGTAACTTGAAAGATCACACCACATATCCAGAAATGGTAGAAACAGCAGAGCCTGGCTCCTGGTTGCTCTGTGTCTTCTGACTCCCCTCAGCAGTGGAGTGGGTGAGGGAAGAGATGGCCCCCTGGGGCCCACGGTGCAGAGGCAGCCAGAGTGCTCAGGGAGCAACATAATTGCATCAGTCAAGCATGCATGGGGTCCCTAAATGTCCTGTACAATTTTTTCCCCCTGCTAGAAATCCCTTTAATGGGCATCAGACTAATCTTTCCACAGTTAGGCAGACAAAAGCACAGTGCTGTTTGCATTGAAGCTTTTGGAAACTAACTCTTCAGGGTGAGTCAAGGAGTTTCTGGGATTTCCTTGGCTCTGCAAGAAGGGGGTAAAGGACAGAGGACCTGGAGAGGTGGAGAGCTGGGATACTAACATGTTTAGTGATGAGGCAACATCAGCAGAAGCTCCCAAACCCTGACAATTCCAGCTGCTGTGTGATCCTTGACTGGGTCCTTCTGTAGCTTCACTGATTTCTTGTTTGGTCAGTGCTGCTTCTCTCCAGGCCTCAGACAGTAGAGGGCCATTTTGTTACCTAGGTGGCACTCAGCGCTTGTGAGGGCCCTCCCTACCTCCCTGCCCCCTTCTTCCTCCCTCCCTGTATGTTAAATAACTAAAATTTAAATAAAACTTTTAATTTTATTTATATACTTTTATTTATTATTATTTTATTTTTAAATTTTAAAAAGTGTAAAAAATTAAAACTTTTAAGAGAGAGATATTAGCTCACACCTGTCAGAATGGCTAAAATCAACAACACAAGAAACAAGAGGTGTTAGATAGGATATGGAGCAACAGGAACCCTCTTGCAGTGTTTGTGGAATGCAAACTGGTGTACAGCCGCTGTGTAAAACAATATGGAGGTTCTTCAATTAGTTAAAAATAGAGCTACAATTTTGCAACAATTGTACTACATTTGGAGAATAATATAGGACAGATTTATATTCTTGGAAAGGAGTTAAAGAGGAAAATCAGGTATTTACCCTGCCTTTCTTGTGTGTTTTTAAACAATGGGTAAACAAAAAGGAAAGAGGGAGAAATATTCTTCATAAAAATACTCTCACTAAAAAGAAAAAAAGAATAGTTTTTAGAAAATCATATTTTTAGTCTCCAATAAAACAGTGGATTTAATGGATTTAAGCACTGAGGATCAACAGCTGCTAATATCACAAAAGACAAATTAGGCATGAGGAGCCTGATGAAGGAACACAACAGTATCCTCCATACTCCTGTCAATTTGCAACCAAACTTGCATCCAACTGAGCCTCTGAACCAGTCTGCAGGAAACTCAGAGGACAGAGAAGCAAGCGGAACAGCACAATGAATCCACAAACAGCAACATCCACACTGGGAGAAACTGCAGGTCCAATGACAGGGACCTTTTAACAGATAAAGGAAAGAAGAGGTGGAGGAGGAACTTGCAAATTAAAAGAGACAAGACATTTTGAATTCTGAAAAGCGTGAAGGATGGGATTTAATCATCATGCCCAGGCATGTTCTTTGGGTGATATAAAGCTATAAAGAAACGCTGAAATGGGAGTGAAGATGACAGAGGGTTAGTCTCCTCCTTGAATACAGCTAGATAGTCATCAAATTATTCTGAACCCCTGTACAGTCAGTCAGAGGTCTGATTGAAGAAAAACTGCAAGTCTACAAGTGAAAAACTGACCACCGTTTGGAAGGTAGGAGGTGCGGGGACTTGCATTTGGGGAGATGGAGCTGTGGATAGGGTGGCAGGGAGGGAGCCTGCTTGCAGAGGGTATACTAAGTACTACCTGCAAGCAGCTGAGTGCAAAATCTGAACTTTCAGAAGTCTGCTACAGTGGGGGATGGGCCTGACCTACAGGTGCTCAGGTGGTGAAGCAGGGCAGAATCCCAGGGGACAGTGGGGTCTGAGGATCCCCTGGGTCACAGGAAGAACTGGTGATGCTCAGGTACTGTACCGTTCCCAGGTGTGGGAGCCTGGTGGTGGAGATGCTGGCTTTCTGCTCTGTGTGGCCATAAACTGGGAACTGCTTTGTGGTCCTGCGACCGCTTTCCTAGCATGGCCCAGCAAACAGCAGAGGGCTAGCAAGACACCCTCCCTGGGAGGAACCGCATGAGTCCAGGCCTGGAGGGAGTCCCTAAATTTTGAGGTTTGAAACTCAGTCGCACACCTGAGATAAAAAATGCTCAGACACAGGCAGGGTAAGCACAGGATTCTGACGAAAACCCGCAAGATCAGAGTGACTGAGTGCTTTTCTGTGAAGGCTCACTGTGGAGTAGGGGAGCCTGCATTTTCAGCTCAGGGACTTGACAGCAAGGCACTGCCATATTCTGGGTGCCCATCAGTGCTGAAAACCTTCAGGGAGCCAAACACCACCACCCAGTGGAGACAAGAGCTACACTCCCCAAGCTGGGCCTCCTTGTGCCCTGGAGGTGTATTTCCATTAGGGCAAGTCCACCAGAGATTCAAGGCAGCAAGCCCCTCCCCCCAAAGCTGGCAGGAACTACTCCCTCCCACTGAGTGTACTGATCATAAAGGGCCACCCAGCTTCAGCTCTAGGGGAAAATAGTATCTAGCCTCCTTTGTACTTTTTAAATTTTTATTTATTTTTATTTTTGTATTATTTAAATTTTAGGTAGTTAACATACGGTGCATTATTGGTTTTGGGAATAGAAGCCAGTGATTCATCACTTAAATATAACACCCGGCACTCATGGTAACCAGTGCCTTCCTTAATCCCCATTACCCATCTCCCATCCCCTACCCACCTTCCCCCGACGACTTTGTTCTCTATAGTTAAGAGTCTCATGATTTGTTTCCCTCTCTTTTTCTCCCTCTCCCATATGTTCAACAATTTGTTTCTTAAATTTCACACAGGAATGAGATCATGTGGTGTTTGTCTTTGTCTGACTGACTTTGTTTCACTTAGTATCACACCCTCTAGCTCCACCCATGTCATTGCAAATGGCAAGATTTCATTCTTTTTGATGGCTGAGTAATATTCCATTGCATACACACACACACACAAAATAAAATAAAAATAAGAATATATATATTTCTATATCTGATATATATACACACCATATCTTCCTTATGCTTTATCCATATATATGTAATAGATATAATAATAGATATAAATGTATCTATTCACATCTGCTTCCCATTACTTATTCTGTTTTTTGGGTATTGACAGTGATAAGTTATAGCTAGATTTTGAAAATTAGCCATTTACCAGAAATTTGTAAATATGTTCTCCCATCCTGAAGTTTGCCTTTTAGTTTTCTTGATTGTTTCCTTTGCTGTGAAGTTTTTTTTATAGATGAAATCTCAATAATTTATTTAAAAAATTTTTTTAATTCAATTACCCGGGTCACCTGGGTGGTTCAGTGGGTTAAAGCCTCTGCCTTTGGCTCGGGTCATGATACCAGGGTCCTGGGATTGAGCAATGCATTGGGCTCTCTGTTCAGCAGGAGGTCTACTTCCTCCTCTCTCTCTCTCTCTCTCTGCCTACCTCTCTGCCTACTTGTGATCTCTGTCTGTCAAATAAATAAATAAAATCTTTTAAAAAATAAATAATTTCAATTACCCAACATACAATACATCATTACTTTCAGATGTAGTGTTCAATAATTTATCAGTTGCATGGAACATCATGTACCCTGTCAATGCCCATCACCCAATTATGCCATTCTTGCACCCGCCTCCCCTCCAGCAACCCTCAGTTTGTTTTCAATAGTTCAGAGTCTCTCATGGTTTGTCACGCACTCTGATGACTTACATTTAGTTTTCCTTCCCTTCCCTTATGATTCTCTGCACTATTTCTTCTTTCCACATTTGACTTATTTCGCTCAGCATAATACTCTCCAGTTCCATCCACATCAATGTATATGGTGGGTATTCATCCTTTCTGATGGCTGAGTAATATTCATTGTATACCACATCATCTTTATCCATTCATCTGTTGATAGATATCTCTGCTCTTTCCACAGTTTGGTTATTGTCAACATTGCTGCTATAAACATTGGGGTGCAGGTGTCTCTTCAGATCACTGCATTTGTATCTTTGGGTAAGTACTCAGTATTGCAAATGTGGGGTCATAGGGTAGCTCTATTTTTAACTTCTTGAGGACTCCATACTGTTTTCCAGAGTGGCTGCACTAGCTTGCATTCCCACAACAATGGGATTGTCCACATCTTCACCAACATTTGTTGTTTCATGTCTGGTTTTTAGTTATTCTGACTCATGTGAGGTGGTATCTCATTGTGGTTTTGATTTGTATTTCCCTGGTGACAATTGATGTGGAGCACTTTTTCATGTGTCTGTTGGCCTTTGGATGTCTTCTTTGGAGAAATGTCCATTTACGTATTCTGCCCATTTCTTTCTTTCCTTTTTTTTTTTTTTTTTTAAGATTCTATTTATTTATTTGACAGACAGAAATCACAAGTAGGCAGAGAGGCAGGCAGAGAGAGGGGGCAAGCAGGCTCCCCACTGAGCAGAGAGCCCTATGCAGGACTCAATCCCAGGACCCTGAGATCATGACCCAAGCCGAAGGCAGAGGCTTAACCCACTGAGCCACCCAGGCACCCCTCTGCCCATTTCTTGACCAGATTCTTTTATGGGTTGAGTTTGAGAAGTTCTTTATAGATTTTGGATACTAGCTCTTTATCTGATAGGTCATTTGCCAATATCTTCTCCCATTCGGTCAGTTGTCTTTTGGTTTTGTCAACTGTTTCCTTTGCTGTGCAAAAGCTTTTAATATTGATGAAGTCCCAATAGTTCATTTTTGCCTCTGTTTCCCTTGTCTTTGGAAATGTGTTTAGCAAGAAGTAGCTATGGCCCAGGTCAAAAGGTTGCTGCCTGTGTTCTCTAGGATTTTGAGGGATCCCAGTCCCACTTTTAGGTCTTTTATTCATTTTCAGTTTATCTTTGTGTATGGTGTAAGAAAAAGGGCCAGTGTCATTCTTCTGCATGTGGCTGTCCAATTTTCCCAACACCATTTGTTGAGGATACTGTCCTTTTCCATTGGATATTTTTTCCTGCTTTGCCAAAGATCAATTGACCATAGAGTTGAGGGTTCATTTCTGGGGTCTCTGTTCTGTTCCATTGATCTATGTGTCTGTTTTTGTCCCAATACTGTGCTGTCTTGCTGATTACAGCTTTGTAATATAGCTTGAAGTCTGGTCTTGTGATGTCACCAGCATTGGTATATTTTTCAACATTCCTCTGGCCATTTGGGGTATTTTCTGGCTCCATACAAATTTTAGGATTATTTGTTCTAGCTCTGTGAAAATGTCTATGGTATTTTGATAGGGATTGCATTAAATGTGCAGATTGCTCTAGGTAGCATAGACATTTTAACAATATTGGTTCTTCCAATCCATGAGCGTGGAATGTTTTTCCATTTCATTGTGTCTTCCTCATTTTCTTTCATGAGTGTTCTACGGTTTTGTGAATACAGATTCTTTGCCTCTTTGGTTAGGTTTATTCCTAGGTGTCTTATGGAGAAAAGGAAATTTTTAAACTGAAATATAAATGAATCATGAGGTAAAAAATCTTGAGTTCTATAAACTATTTTCCCCTAGAGCTGTAGTTTTGCAGTGCTGTGTGCTCTGTAAACTTGGTGTTCCCCATTCTTCCAGTTAATCTGGGGGAGGGTTCTGATGCATTGATTCTCAGGAGTCTTTGCCTGGGAGGAGTTGTACTGCCCTTTGCCAGAGGCCTGGGCTCAGTGTAAGCTGTTTTTGATTTTTCTATGTGGCTTTTGTTCCCTGAAGGCTTTCTGGAAGTCTGTAGAGGATGAAAATAAAAATGGGTGACCCAGATCTCCATCCCCAGAGCTGAAAGACTGTGGTCCCTTCTGTTCAGTAAAACTCAGGGATAAGCAGTCTTTACTTTTGTGTGTGCCACACTTTGCAGACTCTTGTGGTGTCCGTCTGCACTGATCCTTCTGGGGGAAGGCAAAGGGTCTCTGCATTTCTATTCTTTGCAGGACCCCCAAGGAGAGCAGTTATCTGGTTGTGTCTTCACCCGTGGTGTCCCTACCTGGGGAAGGGAGAGGGTTGCTACTTTTTTGTCCTTTGCAAATGCCCCTCCCCAGGTGATGACTGAGCAGAAGGCTAGCTGAAGACAAGGCCTAAGCTGACACCCTGTAACCTCCCCCACACCCCACTCCTGGGTGGGACATGGGTGACATTCTTCCAGGAATCTCCCAACTATCTTAATGTTAATGCCTTGCTAAAGGGGAAAAGAACCTGAACTTGACAATGGCGAGGCCTCTGGTATCATGTAGGTATCTTGTAGGTTGGTAGCATATGAAAGTTTTTTTGAAACCTCCTTTTTCCTTACTTCCCCCAACTCCCACTCCTCAAGACCCCAGAGCAGCAGCTCTTTCTGCCCATGGGTCCTCTCCCCGTGCTTTACTAAAACCACCATTTTGCACCAAAGATGTCTCAGGAATTCTTTCTTGGTCATCCCCTCCAGACCTCACCCCACTGGACCTCACCTATATCCTAAACACCGCATCACACCCACTGAGAGCTGTCACTGGGTTGTGCAGTACAAATTGTGTACTGTTGGGGAAGTATATTTGCAGCTTATGGCAAACTGAGCTGACAGCCCCCTCCTGGGCTCATAGACTGTGACTGGTTTCCCCACCCCAATACTTGGGAGATCTGCCATACTCAGGCACCCCGTTCTTTCTGTGGCCCCAGGATCCTGCAAGTTATGCAGCCCATGTGGGTGTTGCGCTGCTTCCTGCAGATAGCTCTGTGTTCATGCTGAGGCGTGGCAGAGTAAAAGGTGCTGGCCAGCTCCATTTGGAGAGGCCACAGGAGAGGCCTCTCTGTGGATGCTGCCTCTCAGGGATGTGCTCCAAGAAGAGTGACTAATTTCCCTGCTCTGTGTCCCAGGTGTCCTTCCAATCATGCTGTCTGTCTCTGGGTTGTTTACCTGTCTTCTCTCCAAGAGCTGGGCAGTGCCCTTTAGAGAAGAGCTGGTTTAGGACTCTATCCTTGTCAAGTCCACAGACCTTTAAAACTCCAGGCTTAAGCCCTACTGGCTACAAAAACACAAAAACCTGCTCTTCCCAGCCAGTGGTTTTGGAGAAGTATTCTTGTCCTTTCCCCGTGTGCTCTACTCTCTCTCTCACCCTTCTTTGCAACCACAGCTCCCTCCCCTGCAGAGCACCTCTGACCTCTTCCCTAAACCATGTCTCTCCACTTCCTACTTTCTTTGATGTGCCCTCTTCTTTCCCTGTAGTTATGGAGTTTTTCTATCAGTCTTCAGATCAATTTCTGTGGTATTTAGGATGATCTGATAGTTGTCTAGTTGTGTTTCTGGGACGAGGTGAGCCTAGAGTCCTCCTACTCTGCTGCCATCTTCTATCCTCTCCACCCAAGCTTCTGTTCTTAGCCCATCTTGGAATAAATCTCTTCTCAACAAGCTTTCCTATCCTGTATGTGCATTTCTATGTACAACATGTCCCTTTAATAATCTGTCTTAATGTTTTTTGTGCAAACTGTTGTTGCTAAATGGCTTGCTGAATTCACCTGCAGTTTTCACCAACTTGCTCCACACCCAGACTGGCTGAGTAATGAAGACAGAGGTCTCTCAGTGGCTGCTACATGTCAGGTTTCTTAAGGGATGCTTATTTTATTAGCATAGAGGACAGAATTATCAATAATATGCATGTATGAATTATTACTATTAATATCACCAGCCTGATCCTTGAGTGTACTTCCATTAATAGAAAGAAATAGTGTTGTTGATCTTAATCCTAACATGATCACCTAAATGAGCTCTCACCTTGGTGACTAATTACTCTCTTGTGCTAAGAAATGAGGGTGATTTTTGATTTGGTACCAAGGGATTTGTTACTTTCAGGACTCTTTTATGAATAATTTTTGCTCCAAGTTTGACCTTCTTTTATTCAAATTATAGACTCGGGTATTGAACAAATGGTACAACTGAAGAGGAAAAATGTTTTCCTAAATGGTTGAGATGGAAGATGGTTTTGGAGGGTTTGGTTTCCATGTTGGGGAAGTATATTTATGGAGTGAAAAAAAAAAAAAAAAATCCCAGCTCCCTGCAATCACATACCGGACTCTTGCCACTTGCTTCCTTGCTTCCCCAAGAGGGAGGCAGCATGTGTGGTGGTGCGGCCCAAGCCTGGCTTTTGGGGGAAAGGAGTGTTGGCAGAAGCCAAAGGATCATCACAATTAATCTTCATTAACTAGTGCTGCTTGGGATCTTCCCTCAAGTGTTCAATAGGAAACTTTTTAAGAAAACAAAGCTTACTTTTCTGTGATAATGAAGGCAATCAAGGAACTATAGTGGAAGACTCATAGTTTTTTGAAGAGCAGGCTAATCAAAAAATCTCTGGAGGGTAAGACACGGTTGCTTCCTACAGCCAATGCACTCAACATAGATCATATTTATATACGTTTAGGTGCATATATACATGTGTATGTATATACAACACACATGTTTATATTTATTTTAAAAATATTTTAGACTTACAGAAAAATTACAAAACTAGTCAAAAGAGTATAGCTTCTTCTAATGCTAATATTTTATGAAAGCATAGCACTGTTGTCAAAACCAGGAAGGTAACTGAGCTATTGGCCTTACTCACATTTTACAAGATTTTTCACTGGTGTCCAACCAGGATCTTGTATTGCATGTGATTGGCATGTACACTTAATCTCTTTCTAAATGTTTTACATTTGATCTTTTTCATGTAATTCTTATGACATCATGAGAATTAATGACATACTGTCATTATGTCCGTAATTCTCAGATTAAAAAAAAAATTGAGAGAACCAATGTGATCAAGAAATTCATCCAAGGTTACAAAGCTCCTAAGAGGCAGGGTGAAGATTCAAGTTCAGGCCTCCAGGTCCTCAAGTGTGACCCTTCACCACACATCATACTGTCTCCAACTAGCTTAAGGTCCATAGGAATAATCCATGTTGTGAAAGGACCCAGTTCACTCATGCATACAGTATGTATCACACATGCACCACACACACATGTACACTCTCCACATACCACACACATACACAAACCACACATACCACATGCAAACCACATACTCTCACATACACAGAGCCACACACACAGTGATACACACTCACACTGTCATAACTGAAATAAAATTTGTATAGAATTTATCTCTACTAGGTGTGGTGCTCTGAAACTGTGTCTTCTATTTCACTTTTTAAAATGCTGGGCTTTGGGGCGCCTCATGGCTCCGCGGGTTAAGCCTCTGCCTTCAGCTCAGGTCATGATCTCAGGGTCTTGGGATAGAGCCCCGCATCAGTGTCTCTGCTCAGCAGGGGCCCTGCCTCCCACCTCTCTCCCACCCTCCTCCTGCCCCTCTCCCACCTTCCTCCTACCCCTCTCCCACCCTTCTCCCACTCCTCTCCCACCCCCCCTCCTGCCTGCCTCTCTGCCTCCTTGTGATCTCTGTCAAATAAATAAATAAAATATTTTAAAAAATAAAAATAAAAAAAATGCTGGGCCTTGCCAGTTTCATTCATGGTTCTATAAAGGGTGGGGAAAACCTACCTGGAGTCCATTTGCTTGAGAGATGCCCACACGATCCTCTCCTCTGTGTGTTAACCACAGGGCTAAGACAGCAGCGGAACCCAGAGGTGAGGACAGAGTGTACTGGTTATGCTGCAGGTGTTTTTGAGAAAATCTTTAATTATGAGTGTGGAATATGGTTTACACTTTTTGAACTTTCCCATGCAAATTTTGAAGGTGCTTGATTCCATGATTTGTTATCTCTTTTTTTAATGAGAAATTTAAGTACTTCAGGGGAGAGTCACAAGAAAATGATTTAGGATACTTTTTAAAAATGTTCTGAAGAAAAGTCCAGTCCCTTGTAACCAAAGTCTATATAGCTGGTTTTTACTTTTCTAGGCAAAGTCCAATAAAATGAAAACTCTTTGTGTGGTCTTTGCAGTAAACAGTGGACTCAGACGTGTCTAAACTTGGCATATTCCAAAGAAGTCCTTATGTGGCTCCGGGGAGATAATCTATAAACCCATGGAATATCCTGCCTGATAAAAGTGTCTTCGTTTAAATGGGGCTTGGCCCATCCAAGATAGTCTATGCCAACAACCTGACTTATGTTGGGGGCCTTGAGCCATGTGGTATCAGCTTGATCTTTGGAGGGGCTGGAGACCCGTCAGCCACCCAGGCAGTCAATCATATCTATGCGACTAACTCCCAATAAAAACCCTGGACACCAAGGCTCACTAAGCTTCTCTGGTTGACAATACTCTGTATGCGTTGTCGTACATCATCGCTAAGAGAACTATGCCCTGTCTATATGACTCTACCAGAAGGGAATAACTGGAAGCCTGCACCTGGTCTTTCCCAGACCCTGTATGTTTTATCTTTGCCAATTTTAATCTGCATTCTTTCACTGAATAAACCACAACCATGAATATAACTGTTTTTAATCAGTTCTAGGAGTCCTTCTATTGAAACTCAGAGTGGTCTCCAGGATCCCCAAAAGGTCTGGACACACATGGGGGCGGTGAGGGCATGGGTGTGAGCAGTGAGGTTCTGCTGCTCAAGGGAGTGAGCCTGTGGCAACTGACTTCTGAGGACATTGTGACTGACCAACTCTGATTTAGAAAGCAGCTGAGGGAGAGGAGGAAGCATGGGGACATAAGTGGGGAGAGGTTCCTGTGTGCCTTTGGTGGATCAGGAGAAACAAAGTCAAGGTTCTCTTTTTCAGAACCCCATTAATTGGAACCTTCTTTTAATTGGAGAACTGTTTTTCTGGCATTGCTTTATTTTTATTTTAAGATTTTATTTATTTATTTGACAGAGAGAAATCACAAGTAGGCAGAGAGGCAGGCAGAGAGAGAGGAGGAAGCAGGCTCCCTGCTGAGCAGAAAGCCCGATGTGGGGCTTGAACCAGGACCCTGGGATCATGACCTGAGCCCAAGGCAGATGCTTAACAATTGAGCCACCCAGGCGCCCCCACATTTTGCTCTTAACCCATACTCTGTTGTCTTATCAAGAGGATGCATACTCCATTTGCAAATAAGATTATGAAGTCTTTGAGGACAGGGGCTAAGTATGTAAGTTTTCTGAAATCCCCTTTTTTTTAAAGATTTTATTTATTTATTTGACAGAGAGAAATCACAAGTAGGCAGAGAGGCAGGCAGAGAGAGAGGAGGAAGCAGGCTCCCTGCTGAGCAGAAAGCCCGATGTGGGGCTTGAACCCAGGACCTGGGATCATGACCTGAGCCGAAGGCAGCGGCTTAACCCACTGAGCCACCCAGGCGCCCCCTGGCATTGCTTTAGAAGGAGGTAGTTAAACTATGGGGAGATGGGTTCTCTTGAGGATTAGGGAACTGCAGCCTGGGGCATCCTAGCTTCCACTTCCACTGGGGAAGTGCAAGTTCAGGGGACCTGTTTTATTTAAAGTGAATGATTTGAAGAAAGAATAAAATGAATTATTTGAGAGGGACTTAGTGATGGTCAGTCACCATACCGTGAGCAGATAAATACATTTCAGGAAGATTCCAACCCAAAATTTCTGTTTTATCTCCACATAACCGAAAGTTGAGTTGACGACAGAAATCTATGCTCCTTCCTTGGGATTTGTTTAAATTGCCCGGGCTTCCTGACCAGATCTGGGAGGCCAAAGGAAAGGAAGTGTCCTTTCCTTTCCACCGTGGCAGTGGAGATCTTGCCTGAGTGCATGGGCAAGCACTGAGACTGGCTTAGGGACCCAAGCTTACCCAGTTCAGCTTCCCCGGTCAGGAGGACAAATGACCAGGAAGAGGTCAGGTCAAACTGAGCTTCTGATCTCTGCGCACCCCAGGCCCGACCTGTTCCTCTCATTGCCATATTTTCATCTTAACCGGTGGCACTTCCACACTTCTAGCAGCTCAACACAAAACTAGGGGGGATCAGCCCAGACTCCTCTCTTGCACTCACATTAGCAAATTCCATCCACTCCACCTTCCAGTATAACCTACCATTTTGTAGCAACATTGTTACTCCCACTCTGGTCCCACTCACCTTCATCTCCTGCCTAGAAAACTCAGTATACTATTTCTCAGCCTCCCTCCTTCTTTCCCTGCATCTGCAATGCCCCTCTTTGTTGAAACGTCAACACAGCAGCTGGATACCTCATCTTCATGGCTTTGCTGAAAATAAAGATGCTACATACTATTAGTTGGGCTCACAATTGAATTTGAATTTCATGTAATAAGTAAATAAATACTTATAAAGTAAATAAGTATTTATTCATTTATTTATTTTTTTTAAAGAATTTTTTTTTCTTTTTTTTATTTGACAGACAGATCACAAGTAGGCAGAGAGGCAGGCAGATAGAGAGAGGAGGAGGAGGCAGGCTCCCTGCTAAGCAGAGAGCCCGATGCGGGACTCAATCCCAGGACCCTGAGATCATGACCTGAGCCGAAGGCAGAGGATTTAACCACTGAGCCACCCAGGTGCCCCATATTTATTCATTTATTAATACTCTTTTTAAATTTTTGTTTTCATTCCACTTGTTAACATAGAGTGTTATATTAGTCCTCTTTATTTTAAATTGAAGTCCTCTTCCATCTTCCTGTCACCCTTTTCTGCTTTATTGTTCCCCAGCAGATTTATGATTAACATACCACATATTTTACTTGTTTCTATAAGTTTTTTTAAGGTGAGATTCACATTACAAAAAAATCATTCATTTTAAGGTGAACAATTCAGTGGCATTTAGTACATTTACAATGTCCTGCAACCTGCAATGTCCTGCACCACCACTTCTATCTAATTCCAAAACACTCCCATCACTCCAAAGTAAAACCCCATATTAAGCAGTTTCTCCTTATTTCCTGCTCCTGCCCCAACGCCCATGCCCTTGGCTTTGGTAACCACCAATATGCATTCTATTTCTAGGATTTACCTATTCTGCATATTCCTTATAAATGGAATCATACACTTGGCCTTTTTGTATTTGGCTTCTTTCACCTAACAATGTTTCCACATGTATCAGTGGTAATATGTATTAGTAATATGTATCAGTATTTCATTCCTTTTCATGGCTAATACACACACACACACATTAACAGCATGTTTATCAATTCAGCAATTAATCTTTGAATTGTTTCTACACTCAGGTTATTGTAAATAGCGCTGCTATGAATATTTGTGTACCCGTGTTTGTTTGAGCCCCTGTTCTCAGTTCTATCGGGTATACATCTAGGAGTGGAATTGTGGATCATATAGTAATTTTATGTTTAACATTTTGAGACTGCCAAGCTATTTTCCACAGCAGCTGAACCATTTCACCTTCCCAACAGATGTTTTCCAGTTTCTCCAGGTCCTCACCAACACTTACCATTCTCCATCTTTTATTGGCTTGTTGCTTTATTACAGTCACTCTCAAAGGTGTGAAGTGGTATCTTGTTTTGATTTTCATTTCCCTAATGATTGATGGCGTTGAGCATCTTTTCACATGCTTATTGGCCATTTGTACATCTTCTTTGGAGAAATGTCTGCTCAAGTCCTTTGTCCATTTCTTACAAGTTTTTGTTTTTTTTTAAATTATGGTTATTTAGGGCACCTGGGTGGCTCAGTAAGTTAAGCATCTGCCTTTAGCTCAGGTCATGAACCTCAGGGTCCTGGTATCAAGCCCTGCATCTGGCTCACTGATCACTGCAGAGCCTGCTTCTCCCTCTCCCCACCCCCACTCATGCTCTTTGACTATCTTTTCCTCTCAAATAAATAAATCAAATATTTAAAAATAAATAAGTAAATAATAAATAAATTATGGTTATTTAACATATAGTGTAATGTTAGCTTTAGGTGTACAACATACTGATCCAAAACTTCCATTCCTTCAACCATTTTTAAATTGTGTTGTTTGTTACGTTGTATTGTAAGAGTTTTTTTTTTTTTAATCTATTCTGGAAATATAGATATTGAGATATATGATTTGAAAATATTTTGCCCTTTCTGTATGTTGTCTTTTTGCTCTCATGATAATGCTAAATGTGAGACAGGAATCTGTCAAAATCCTAGAGAAGAACACAGTCAGTAACGTCTTCAACATCAGCCACAGCAACTTCTAGCAAGACATATCTCTAGAGGCAAGGGAAATAAAGCAAAAAATGAACTTTGGGCACCTCATTAAGATAAAAATCTTCTGCACAGCAAAGGAAACAGCCAATAAAGCTAAAAGGCAACCGATAGAATGGGAGAAGATATTTGCAAATGACATATCAGATAAAGGGTTGGTATCCAAGATCTATAAAGAACTTCTCAAATTCAACACCCAAAAACCAAATAATCGAGTCAAACAATGGGCAGAAGATATGAACAGACACTTCTCCAAAGAAGACATACAATGGCCAACAGACACATGAAAAAATGTTCATTATCACTAGCGATCAGGGAAATACAATCAAAACCACAATGAGATACCACCTTAACACTAGTCAGAATTGCTAAAACCAACAAGACAGGAAACAAATTTTGGTGAGGATGTGGAGAAAGGGGAACCCTGTTACACTCTTGGTGGGAATGCAAGGTGGTACAGCCACTTTGGAAAACAGTGTGGAGTTTCCACAAGACATTAAAAACAGCAATGACTCAGCAATTGCACTACTAGGTATTTACTCCAAAGATACAGATGTAGTGATAAGGAGGTGCACCTGCATCATAGTGTTCATAGCACAGTGTCCACAATACCCAAAGTGTGGAAGGAGCCAAGTTGTCCTTCAACAGATGAATGGATAAGAAGATATGGTTCATATATACAATGGAATATTACTCAGCCATCAGAAAGGATGAATACCCACCATTTGCATCAACATGGATGGAACTGGAGGGTATAATGTTAAGGGAAATAAGTTAAGCAGAGAAAGAAAACTATCATACGGTTTCACTCATGTGTGGAATATAAGGAATGGTGCAGAGGACAATAGGGGAAGAGAAGAAAACCTGAATGGAAGTCATCAGAGTAGGTGACAAACCATGAGAAACTCTTGACTCTGGGAAACAAACTGAGGATTTACTAGGGTAGGGAGGTGGATGGGGTAACTGGGTGATAGATATTAAGGAGGCAATGATGTGATGAGCACTAGGTATTAGACACAACTAATGAATCATTGAACACTACATCGAAGCTTAATGATGTACTAGATGCTGGCTATGTGAAGATAATTTAAAAATATAAATAAATAAATGTTATTTAACACAATATAATATTAGTTTCAGGTGTAAAATATACTGATTCAAAATTTTCATTGCTTCACCCATTTAAGTTGTGTTGTGCTTTTTTTTATGGCGCATTATAATAGTTTTTTCAATATATTCTGGAAATAAAGATACCGAGATATATGATTTGAAAATATTGTGTTGCCTTTTTGTTCTCATGATAATGCTCTTTGATATACAAAAGACTTTGATTTTGATGACATCTAATTTATTTACTTTTTCTTTTGTTACTTGTGCTTTTGGTATCATATTTAAGAATCCATTGCTATGGGGTGCCTGGGTGGCTCAGTCGTTAAGTGTCTGCCTTCAGCTCAGGTCATGATCCCAGGGTCCTGGTATTGAGCTATGTATCAGATTCCCTGCTCGGCAGGAAGCCTGCTTCTCCTTCTCTCTCTCCCCCTGTGTGTGTTACCTCTCTTGCTGTATCTCTCTCTGTCAAATAAATAAATAAAAATTTAAAAAAAGAAAAAAAGAATCCATTGCCAAATCAAAGATCATGAAGATTTACCCCTATATTTTCTTCAAAGAGCTTTATGGTTTTAGCTCTTATATTTAGGTAACTGATCATTTTCAGTTAATTTTTATATACAATGTAAGGTAGGTATCTAATATTATTGTTCTGTATGAGGCTACCAAGTTGTGCCAGCACTATTTGTTGGAGACTATTCTTTCCCTGTTGAATGGTTTCAACAACTTTGTCAAAAACCAATTGGCCACAGATGCTCAGGTTTAATTCTGGGCTTTCAATTTTATTCTACTGATCTCTATGTATATCTTTATGCCAATTCCCCAGTTTTCCTTTTTTCATTTATTTGTTTCAAGTTTTTATTTAAATTCTCAATAGTTAACATATAGCGTAATATTATTTTCAGGAGCAGAATTTAATGATTATCAGTTACATATAACACCCAGTGCTCATGATAAGTGGCCTCCTTAAAACTCATCAACAATTTAGCCCATTGGTGTCCACCTCCCCTCAAGCAACCCTCAGTTTGTTCTCTATATTTAAGAGGCTCTTTTAAGAGACTGCCTCTCTCCCTTTTTTCCTATGTTCAAGTGTTTTGTTTCTTAAATTCCACATGTGAGTGAAATGATATGGTATTTGTCTTTCTCTGACTGATTTATTTTTCTTAGAATAATACACTCTAGATGAATCCGCATCATTGCAGATAATAGAAAGATTTCATTCTTTTTGCTGGTTCCATTGCACATATACCACCACTTCTTTCTTTTGTTTGTTCTTTCATTCTTTTGTTCTCTATCTATCTATCTATGTATTTATCATCATCATCTATCTCCAAGTTTTTACTTAAATTCCAGATAGTCAACATACAGTGCAATACTGGGTTCAGGAGTAGAATTCGGTGATCCAACACCTACACACCACCCAGTGCTCATTGAAACAAGAGCCATCTTCAGTCCCCATCACCCCATTTAGCCCATCACCCACCCACCTCCTTCCATCAACCCTCAGTTTGTTCTGTATAGTTTGATTTCTTACCTTCTTATGATTTCTTACCTTCTCTTTTCCCTCCACTTCCCCTATGATTATCTGTTTTGTTTCTTAAATTCCACATAAGAGTGAAATCATATGGTATTTGTTTTTCCTTGACTGATTAGTTTAGTTTAGCATAATACACTCTAGCTCCATCCAAGTCATTGCAAATAAGGAGATTTCATTCTTTTTGTTGGCTGAGTAATAGTCCGTTGGATATGCATACAACTGCTTCTTTATCCATTTATCAGTCAATAGACATTTGGGGTCTTTTGTAATTTGATTATTATTGATAATGCCACTATAAACATCAAGGTGTGGTTTTCTTTTTCAACATTCTCCTGGCTATTCAGGATCTTTTGTGGTTTCCTACAATTTTACAGAATTGTAAAGAAAAAATATATAAACAAAAATAACACTGAATGCCATGAAAGGAAGCCAAAAATCAAGAATATATCTATAAAATGTAAATGTAAAACTGAAACTTAAAAAAAAAGACTTAAAAAAGAGTTGATAAAATAAGAAACTAGTTGAAAGGGGGAAAATGAGAGGAAAATTTTAAACTGAAAAACCAGAGAATCATGAGAAAAAAACCTGGAATTCTATATGTTATTTTGCCCTAGGGAAGGAGTTTTTCATCTCTGTGTGACCCATAAACTTGGTATTAGCTTGATGTTCCTGCTGGTCTTCTGGGGGAGGGGCCTGTTGAACTAATTATCAGGTGTCTTTGCTTGGGCAGAGTGGCACTGCCCCTTGCCAGGGACCCTAGCTCAGTGTAAGTGTCTTCATGTTGCTCTGTGTGGCTTTTGTTCCCTAAATGCTTTCTGTACTGCTTTAGAGGATGGAAAAAAAAAATTTAAATGGCAACACCTGGATCGCCAGCCCTGAAACTGACCAATTGTGGCCCTACTCTTCAGTGTACTCTCAGGGGAAAGCAGTCAATCACTTTTGTGTGTGATAAAACTCTGAAGATTCCTGTTGTTTGCACACACACCAATCCTCCTGGGGAAAGGAGGAGGGTCACTGTGGTTCTGCAGCTTGTTGATCCCTTGCTTGGAGAGTGGTCACCCCATTGTTCAGTGGTTCCGTTTATCACAACACCCAGAGGAGAGCCCACTCCCTGGCTCACTGATTGTAGCCTGCTTCCCCATTCCAATACTTGGGAACTCTGCTGCACTCAGGTATCCCTCTTCTTTCTGTGACCCCAGGGATCTTGAGACCACACTGTCCCACCTAGGATTCTGCCCCATGTCACCACCTGAGCACCTTTCAGGCAGGGACATCTCTCACAGGAGCAGATTTCGAAAAGTTCCAATTCTGTGCTCTACTGCTATATCACTTTCTGGTAGCTGGCTTACAGAGGCTCCCTACCCCCATGGTTTATCTTTGGATATATCCCCTCAGATTTGCTTCTCCACACCTCCCACCTTACTAAGAGTTGTTGCTTTTCTATTTGTAGAATTCCAGCAATTCTTTTCTTAGATCTCAGGTTGAAATCACAGGTGTTTGGAATGATTTGATAGATATCTAACTGAATGGGACCAGATGAAATGAGGTCCCTAATCAAGGGACCAGATGAAATAAGGATTTCCTACTCATCTGCCATCTTCCCTCCTTCTTCAGTACTATTTTAAAAAACAATGGAGGGAGTGGAAATCTCTGTGTCATCACACAAAAAGCAAATAATCCCATTAAGAAATGATCAGAAGACATGAATACACATTTTTCCAAAGAAGACATCCAGATGTCCAACAGACACACAAAAGGATGCTCAACGTCTCTCATCAGGGAAATACAAATCAAAATTGCAATAACATATCAGCTGACATCAGTCAAAAAGGCTAAGATTAACAACACAAGAAACAACAGGTGTTGATTAGGATGTGGAGAAAGGTGAACCTTCTTGCACTGTTGTAAGGAAAGCAAACTTGTTCAGCCACTATGAAAAACAGTATAGAAGTTCCTCCAAAAGTTAAAAATAGAAGCCTTTCTGATCTAGCATGTGCATCACTAGGTATTTACCCAAAGAATACAAAAATACTAATTCAAAGCGATACATGCACCCAGATATTTATAGCAGCATTAGCCAAAATATGGAACAATAGCCAAATTATGGAAACCTCTCATAGGGGACCATCAACTGATAAAAGGAGAAAGAGGATATTATATATATATATATATATATATACACATATATATATACATATATATATACACACATATATATACATATATATGTATATATATATATGTATCTACATTCCATTGTGTGTGTATATCTATAATATCTATACCTATAATTGTATAGCTCTATATAGGCATACACACACACACACACAATGGAATATTACTCAGCTGTAGAAAGAATGAAATCTTGCCACTGTATTGACATGGATAGAGCTGAAGAGTATTATGTTAAGTGAAATAAGTAAGTCAAAAAAGGAAAAATACCGTATGAGTTCACACACATGTGAAATTTAAGAAACAAAACAAATAAGGAAAGAGGGAAAAGAGAGAGCAAACCAAGAAACAGACCCTTAATGAAAGAGAACTACTGCTGGTTACTGCAGGGAAGGTGGGAGGTGATGGGTTAAATAGGTCATGGGGATTAAGCAGTACACTTTTGATGAGCGCAAGGTGTTTAATGGAAGGACTGAATACTATATGGTATACCTGAAACTAACATTACACTGTATGTTAACTAACTGGAATTTGAATGAAAACTCACGTGTAGAAAACAAAAGAAACATATGTAAGGGTTGGTAAATTTTATGGCAGTCACTGTTGTGACAGGATTAATTTAGTAAATTCGGTACAAAGCTTATTTAAGAGAAGGAAGGAATAAAGTTAAATTTTAACCAAAGTGGTAAAAAGCTCCAGTTGAAGTAAAAATAAGCTATATAAATGATTTAAACCTTTCTAAATACAGGATACCTAAAACCCCAATATGGTATGCCCTAACCTAAAACTAATGGAATCGTTAATTTTTATTTATTCATTTTTGGCCAGGATAATAAGGAGCAGCTACTTAAAACTCGAAGGCAGTGTAATAGTGAATGTCTTTATAAAGGACAGAAAAAGGGAAGACACACAAACACACCATGAGAGGCCATGTGAAGACAGAGGTAAAGATTGGCATAATGCAGCCAGAAGCCAAAGAAGCTAAGGACATTCATCATTGGATTTAGGGCCCATCCTAATCAAGGCTGAGCTCATCTGTCTTTATTTTCATAACATCTCCAAAGACTCTTATTCCATCCAAGTACTAACCAGGCCCGACCCTGCTTAGCTTCCGAGATCAGACGAGATCGGGCGCGTTCAGGGCGGTATGGCCGTAGACCAAAGACTCTTATTCCAAATAAGATCAGATTCTGAGGTTCTGGGTGGATGTATGTTTTGAAGGGGCACCATGCATCCACTAAGGATTTTTAAGGTCTTCACTACCATAAACAAAGCAAAAGTTTCTTTTATTAAAAAGAAAACTTCTGAAGGCCCTCTAAGGAGACAGCTCAGACAAAGAGAGAACACCAGATCCACTAGATGGGTTTACCTAGGAGAACCTGGAACCCACCCCTCTGTCATTCCCCTCTTTCCTTTCTTCACCACAGCCCATTTTTCCATGACTATCATTTTTCTCTCTGTTTCTGATCATACCTATTTCTCCCTTTATCCTAGATCCCCCCTCCTCCATATCTCCATAATCTTCAATACACCACAGTAGGGACCTGATGTTTCTGTTGGTTTGTGTGCTGTTTTATTCTGGAAAAGTATTAGCCTTTCATTCTCAGATTCTTCCATCCTCTATTTGAGCCCATTCATGAAGACAGTCTCCAGCACACCTATTGCCATATGAATAATAAAATCTCCTGTATGCCCTTTGTATTATCTGAGAAGGACAGAAATGGCAAGCTGAGTGAAGGGGGAGGGCTCTGTGTAATCCCTCCCCGAGTTAAACTCTATGATTTAGCTAGAGGTTGTCAATATTTCCATTTCCTAATTCTGAGTAGAGCAATCCTGCCAATCAAGGAAAACCTCAGGTTTTCAACTGAGTACTTACACAGGAGAAATGGCTTAGATAGGGATCCTATCTGTTAATTTGGACAAAGGTTGGGCATGATCTAATAGGGATTTCTCCACCTCAAAAAGACAAGTGAGTTACATCCACTAACTTGCTAAGTAAGGTCTCAAAAGAATGAGGATTCCAGTATATATTTAACATGTCCAGTGCCAAACCCCTGATCTCACACCAAACCCGCTCCTTCTGCCATCCCTCCTTTCTCAGTTGACATCAGTGCTGTTGTACTGTGAAGGCCAATAACCTTGAGTCTTCCTTGACCCCTTTCTCTCATTTTCTGCATCCAATCCATCTACTCTATGAGGAATTCTCTTGTCTCTACCTTCAAAAATATATCCAGAATGTCTCTATTTCTCTCCCCCTCTCTATCATAAGCACCCTGGTCCAGGGACCTGTCCATTATGTCTGATCGGAACAACTACGGCAGCATCCAGTCTGGCTTCTAGCTCTACTTCACCTCCTGCGGGACTTGTAAAAGCTACATTGGAATGCATTCCTCCTCTGCTTGAACCCTGAGTGAGCAGTGAAGCTGGCAATGGCCTACCACACGTCAGGTACACTGTCTATTACCTCTCTGGCTTTACTTCTCTGATTCTCTTATTCACTCAGCTCGGATCATGCTGTTCCTCAAACTCACTAAGCTCACCCTCCCCACAGAGCTTTTGAACATGCCATTTTCCTTGCCTCAATTATTTTCCCCCTGGATTGCTAAATGGCTTGTTCTTCCTATCTCTAGCCCGTCTTCTCAGTTAGGCCTTCCGTGACCACAGTATTTAAAACTGGACTTACAGCACTCCTGGGGGCTCATTTTGGTTAGCTCTCTGCCTTTGGCTCAGCTCATGATCCCCAGTCCTGGGACTAAGCGCTGGGTCGGCTCCCTGCTCAGCGGGTAGTCTGCTTCTCCTCTCCCTCTGTCCCTCCACCCCCTGCTTATGCTCTAATAAATAAATTCAATCTTAAAAAAATAGAATAAAACTGGATTTACTGTCCCCCTTCCACACATCACTTTTCTTCATAGCACTCTCTAATGTATATTTCACTTGCTTGTTTATTGTTTTTCTTACTACTGTGTAAGCACCATGAAGAAAAGAGGATTTTTTAGTCTCTTTTTTCCCTCGCTGTTCTAACAACAATGCTTAGGGTAGGGCAGTGACTGTCACAGAGTGGGTATTCCTTAGACACTCGTTGAACGAAGAAACAAATGAGACACAATTTCTGGGGAACAAAGCAATCTAACAAACACTGCCACTACCTCACTTAAAATAGTAACCTTACAGGGCGCCTGGGTGGCTCAGTGGGTTAAAACCTCTGCCTTTGGCTCAGGTCATGATTCCAGGGTCCTGGGATCGAGTCCCACATTGGGCTCTCTGCTCAGCAGGGAGCCTGCTTCCTCCTCTCTCTCTCTGCCTGCCTCTCTGCCTACTTGTGATCTCTGTCAAATAAATAAAATAAAATCTTAAAAAAAATAGTAACCTTACTTAAAATAGTGAACCCCACCCTTCTAGGGTTCATCCTTTATCCCCTTAACTGGCCATATTTTTCACAGTATCTATCCCATTTTGACACATTACATGTTACTTGATTCTTGAGTGCTTCCCCTATTAGGAAGTGAGTTCCCTGAGAACAAGCACTTTTTTAAAAAAAGATTTTGTTTATTTATGTATTTGTCAGAGAGAGAGAGAGAGAGCACAAGCAGGCAGAGAGGCAGGCAGAAGCAGAGAGAGAAGCAGGTTCCCCGCTGAGCAAGGAGCCCAATGTGGGACTCGATCCCACCTGGGATCATGACCTGAGCCAAAGGCAGCGGTTTAAACCATTGAGTCACCCAGGCATCCCAAGAACAAACCCTTTCTGCTCTCTGCTGTTTCCAGTGTCTAGGGCCTCCTGCATACATGCAGAATGAACAATGACAAAGTTGAGTGCACCACTGGCTGCAGAATCTCACAAATTGGCAGAACTTATTTTTTTGACCCAGTATTTTGGAACATTCTTTACAGGGTTAAATAACACAAGTTCAACCAAGTAAATTTTATTTTTTTTAAAGATTTTATTTATTTATTTGACAGAGATCACAAGTAGGCAGAGAGGCAGGCAGAGAGAGAGAGAGAGAGAGGAGGAAGCAGGCTCCTTGCTGAGCAGATAGCCTGATGCGGGGCTTGATCCTAGGAGCCTAGAATCAAGACCTGAGCCGAAGGCAGAGGTTTAACCCACTGAGCCACCCACGTGCTCCTCAACCAAGTACATTTTAAAGATCTATTTGGCTTCATTCATTTATTCATGAATCAGGAAGCATCCCATCTAGCAAATAGACGTGAGCTCCAAGAGGCTGCAGGAAAAAATTTTTTAAAGGTAGAGTAGAAAGAAGAAAATTATTATCAAAGAATTCATTGTTTTAGGCAAGGTTGCCCTCCTAAGGGGAAGAGAGGGTGTATATCATTAAATTTCCTAATGCCAACCAAGAAATCCCCATGGTGACTGGTTAAAGGTTACATATCTTGGGGTGTGGGGCAAGGTTTGAAACTGTACTCAAGTTCTCCAAGCATGCATTGTATATCTGCTGGGTAAATGGGTAGGAAAACTACCTTGTCCTTAGGACAATGCTTCTTGTTACTGCATTCTTTGATGTTACAACTTGTTATTTCTGCTTATATGTCAATCTTGAATCTTTTGAACTTTTACAAGATGTAAAATATATATAACCCTATAAAATCTGTTCATTCTCCAGAGCACTTCCTTCTTTGTGAAGATCATTTTTCCTGGGCAGCTGTCTTAACCTGGGATCAAATAAAACTTTCTTTCTGTTAGAGATTCTAAAAGGCTTGTTCATTTTGGAAACTCACTTTTATGTCCTGCCTTATTTGGGGGCTCCCAACCTGATGGTTATCAACCCAAATTGCTCAGGACACAAAATAAGCTTAGTAAGATTTTGTTTTTGCTAGATATCTGCAACTGTTAGGACTATCATTCTTAGACCTAAAATAAGCAGATGTGCTGCAAAGTGGGATGTTTGACTCTAGAATTTAAGAATCCCATTAGCTAGGTCTTTGGGTTTCTCAGACCTGAACTAATACCTAACAGGGATGGGCTACATGGTTAATGTTTGTGCATGTTTTACAGGGTACCTTGTTGCATGGAAGTTTTCTTGACATCGGTGGGCGACCTAGTACCAATCTAACCCTTTCCATGACCCACCTATCTTATCACATGAGTCTTCTTTAGGTGGAAAGTGCTATAATAGCCTTTAAGTGCTCAACCCATGCCCACCAATATTTGCAGCTTTTTGGCTTCTGAGATCCCCACTAGCAATAGCCCTTATCTACATAAAACAAGACAAACAAACACGTGCACCTTAATGTATTGGCAGTAACGAAGAAATGTTAGTGCATCCTGGGCACAAGAAGACCTTGTGTGCACACCATTGTCAATTCCCATGGAATCTGCTGAGGTTGTCCATCCAGGGAATCGTGGTCTGAAAGGCCAGGTGTTTGGCTCTGGGCTGACCCTCTGCCAGTTCAGTTGTGCTCCAGGCAAATACACAAGCTCAGCTGGCTCTGGGGATAACTGTCTGCCAGCTCAAGTTGATGTGCCCTTTAAAAGACTGCCAATTAGATTGGGAGCTCAAACACCAAAGGAGTGGAACTCAGAACTCAGAAGCACTTACTCATAGTCCTTGGAAATATGAGAAAGACAGTGACATCAAAGGGGTGATAGAGAGCATGCCCATTTTTCTTCTTGTCCCTGAAAGCTGCCAGAAACTTGCTTCCAATCCCACTGCTGCTACCAAATCTGTTAAATAACAGAAACTCAACAGAGTAAATTTTAAAAATCTAATTGGTTTTATTGATTGATTGATGAATCAGGCAGCATCCAATCTGGCAAGTAGAGGGGAGCTCCAAGGGCTACAGAAAAGGAAATGTTTTCAAAGATAAGGAGGGAGTGGGGAAAAAAAAGGGAACTATTAGCTAAGAACCCATTGTTTCAAGCAAACGTGTCCTTCCAAGGAGAACTGAAGGGATCTGTCTGTATATTTCCTAGTGCTGACCAGGAAATCCCCATTGTTGACTGGCTGAAGACTGTATTTCTGTGTGGTTGAAACCACAATTAGGATAGGCACTGAGCATTGCTTTACTGATTTGAGGCCTCAACCTAAATGACACCATTTTGAGCCTATGATTTTCTTTTTAACAACAATGACAAAAACAAACAATAAACAGCTTAAGGAGAGAAGCGAATGCAAAACCTCTGCTACCTGGCTTTCTTGGATGTTTAACATAGTTCATTCCCAAGAATATTTGTGTTTAGACAAATTCTTTGAGGCCAAGTCATCCTTTTCTGTGAAGTACACTGTCCCATATATCTTATAAAGCAGTGATTCTCAAGGTGTGAAGGTAAGGGTGGGTTGGGGTGAGGGGGGGATTTTGCTTCCCCAATGTTAAAAAGAAAGCTACAGGCCCCAAATGGTGTCACTTAGATTGAGTCCCTAAATTGGGGACTAATACTAATCTAATTGCAGTTTACAGGCAGTTGGCTAACTCAGCCAGTAGAGCATACGGTTCTTGATCTTAGGGTTGTGGGTTCGAGCCCCAAATTGGGTGTGGAGATTACTTAAAAAAAATAAAACCTTAAAAAAAAAAAAAGAAGGAAAAAAGAAATTGCAAAAAAAAAAACCAAAACAAACTTGCAGTTTCAACCTCCCCCAGAAATGTAGTCTTTACCAGTAAGTTGGGAATTTTTTGGATCAGTGCCAGTCTTCTCCATGGGCCCTCTCTCCATCCCTCAAAGGCAGGTGAGGTCCACTGCAGATAGAGTCCTTGCCTTTCCCCTTACAAGGAAAAGAAGTCTTCCCAGAACAATCCTTTTTTTTTGCTAAAAGCTTTCTTGCCCACCTTCCTTCTATAACTGCCTTCCATTTTGTATAATTTCTCATAGCGTTCTTCTATTTGCTAGATGGGATGCTGCCCGATTTGTGAATTATTTAATAAAGCCAAGTACATCTTTCAAATGAACTCAGTTGACTTTTTTATTTAACACTGCGGACACTGGAGACCTATTTAGTGGTCATAACTGGAGGGAGAAGGGGGTAGTGCTACTGACATTGAGTGGGCAGAGACAAGGGGTGTTCAAATATACTACCATCAAAACAGCCAGATTTAGCAAATAAAAATACACATGGGGTAGTGTGTCCAAATAAAATACAGAACTGGGGTGTCTCAGTCATTAAGCCTCTGCCTTCAGCTCAGGTCATGATCCCAGGGTCCTGGGATGGAGCCCCGCATTGGGGTCCTTGCTCTGGGAGAAGCCTGCTTCTCCCTCACCCACTCCCCCTGCTTGTGTTCCCTCTCTTGATGTCTCTCTGTCAAATAAATACAATCTTTAAAAGCGATGAATTGTAAATCAACACTGTTGTTTACCTGGAAATCAAACTTAACGAGTCACCACGTCCTTTATCCGGTGATTTCACGCCTCAGGCACAGGACAGGCCCCCACCACAAAAATTTCTGCGGGCCAACACGTCCCGACTGCAGGGGTTAGGAGTCCCCGCCACAGAGCAGTCGTCTTGGAAACCTGGTCTGCACCCGGACCGCCCCAGGGCGGCAGGGCGCGCATTGCGGGGCCCCTCCGTGTCTCCCCCACAGAACTCCAGGATTTGCTCTTGTATGGAGTTCCCAGGTGAAGCCGCCGCCGGTCTGGGGCCCGCACAGGCCCACCGTTCCCCGAAGCGTTTCGTCTTGGTGCGGGTGTGGAGCCAGAGGACACCGTGAAGCCGAAGAATAGGGAAGGCAGGGTTTTACTGGCAACCGGGAGAAAACCGGGGGTCTCTGGACAGCACAACTGGGCAAGCGTGAAGAGACGGGAGCGCGCGCATTCGTGAAGCGGCTTTCACAGGGCCCCCGGCGCGGCAGCGGGCACAGGCCGTGCCGAGCCGACAGGTGCAGGTCAGCCCCGCGGGCCACCCCGGCCGGCACCGTCGGCTCTGCGGGAATCCTGCGGGGCCGGTGCCCTCGGTCCTGCATCGAGGCGCTCCGACCCTGCAAGGGCGACTCAGGCACGGGCGCCCCGGCGGCCTTCCCGGACACCGACGCGCTGTGCCCTGCCGACCGGGTGCGTCGCGGTCGCCGCTGACGTGGTCCGGCGAGATGGCCCAGCGACCTCGAAGGACCGTCTCACGCTGAGAAGGGGAAGGCTGACTTTTCTCGGAGTCCTCCCTGCCCCCCGATGTCTTTTCGTCCGCACACCCCCCACTCCCAGACAGAAAGACGGCTTCGCGCCAAGAGAGCCGCCGCAACAGCAGCGTCGAAGCCGCACTGCGAGCGAGCGGGGCGGGCGGAGCCGGTACTTCCCCGTCCGCCGAGGAACCTTGCAGTTCCCTCTAGGCTCCGCGGAGGCCCCGGCCTCTCGGTGGTTGCTCGGGATGGGGGCGTGGCTGGGGGGCGTGGCTGGGGGCGTGGTCCAGAAGGCGAGCCCAGGCGCCGCGAGCGCTCTTGTGCCGGCCGTTGCGCGGCCGCGACGCCCCGGGCTGGTGCGGCGGGGCGCTCCGGGCTGGTTGCCCCGCCGTGGGAGGCCTCGGCTGCCCCGCGCGCAGGTAGGCGTCGGCCCGCGCGAGTCGCTGACCTGCCCCGGTTTGGGTGTGTGAGCGGCAGGGCCTGGCGTTGCGTTTTCTCAACGGTGCCCGAGGCACTGGCCATCGTGGCCGCGCGCGCGGGGGGCGGGCGGGAGGGACTGGTACAGGGACAATAGGCGTTCGGGCCCCCGGGCTGCCGGGGCCAAACGGAGGCGCTCCCGCTGCGGGGCGGACTCAGCCGGGGCGACCCGAGACCCTGCGGGCAGCCGGGGTGCCCTGACGCAGGGTGCACCGGGCAGCGGTGGCCGGGACCTGCGGGCCGCGTCAGGGCTGCGGTGGGGCCTGCTGGGGGCTGATCTCGGGCCGCACCCCCCACCCCCGCCCAGGGAAGGGGTGGCTGCGCGACCCGCCGGATGCGGGCATCGCTGGCGCTCCTGCCGCCTCCGCCCGCCTCTGCGAGCGGACTGTCCTTTGTTTCCCTCTTCCCTTCTTCGTGGGCCGGTGTGGTGGGCAGAGCTGGGAGCGCGGTGTCGCCTAAAGGCTTCTCCGGAGCCCGGTGGCACGTGGCGCAACTTGGAGGCGTTTACATTTATAAAATGTCTTATTTTTATTTTTTTTAAATTCTTTTTGAAATAATTTCACAATTAAAAAAAAGTTGAGAAACGAGTACGAAAGTTTTCTCAGTTGTATTCCCTTAGACTCCCCAGATGTTAACGTCTAATTTAACAGACCAGGAAGATGAGGACATTCAGTCACTTCGACAGGTTTTATTCAGATAGGTCTGCTCCTGTCTCCTTTCTGTTCCTTTTTTTGTGGTACAGGATCCAAGTCAGGATTTAGTTGCATTTAAATGCATTAAATGCATTTAGTTGCATTGTCTTGTCTCCCTGGAAAAACTTACATTTTAAACAGGGGAGGCCCTCGTAACCCACCAAGACCCTTCAGAGTGGCCTTGGAAGCACCAAGTCTCAAATCAAAGGGTCTTTTCAAATTCCTTCGTGCCAGGCCCAAGAGAGAATGTCCAGCAGGACCTCTGGGCAGTTTTGGCACCAGTGGTCACCCTCTATGCCCTGACGCATCTAGTACTAGCCTCGCAGCCCATCCTGGTTCTCCTCCTACTTCTCAGACCTACCTGCTTCTGTCCTGGTATCTCTGAAGATCCCGTCCTTGGCCATCTTCTCTTACCATCTGGACAATTTCCCTGGGTGATCTCCTGTGGCTTCGAGGATTCTTGTGGTTTTGAGCATACCACAAATCCTCAGAAAACTCACCTGTTTATGATTCCGGCCCAGGCCATTTCTCTGTTCCAGACTCAGATAGCCTGTGGCCTACGCAGTGGCTTTACAGGCTATCTCAAAAGCATTTCTGCCTCGATATGAGCATATCTCAGCTTGAACTCAGGCACATCTGGTCCTCTTCTAGTGTCCCCAGAGTCTGTGAATGATGCCACCCTACCCTAGCCACTCAGCCACTCCTGGGAAAGGCCTCCCTGATGAGCTCTTTCCCTACCCCAGTCAATCCAGACTTGGTTTCCTTTTTGAACCCTCCCTGGGCTGGCCCACTTTTCTTGTTGGGAACCACCATCCTGTCTTATGTCTCCCTGTGCTTGCTTTGGTGCCATCACTCAGTTGTCCACACCAGAGTCACACTAAGCTTATTAAAATGTACATGTGATTGTGCCATACTCTGCCTATAATCTTTTAAAATTTCCCTTTACTTAAAAAAAAAAAAAGATAAATTAAGATAAGACCATTAACTATAAAGAACAAACTGACGGTTATCAGAAGGGATGGGGGTAGGTACATGGGTTAAGTAGGGGGTGGGGATTAAGGAGAGCAGTTGTGATGAGTATCAGATGATCTATGCGGAATTTTTGAATCACTATATTGTGTATGTGAAACTAGTATAACACTGTTAACTCACTAGGATTAAAATAAAAACAAAATTAAAGATGCACAAGTAAATAAAATTTCCCCATGCTGTAGGACAAAGGTAAGACTTCTTAATGGTGACCTCAAGGCCTCATTTCAGAATTGCTGGTCCAGTTTCTTCCTGTACCCTCTTCCTCAGGTTCCCTGTTCTGCTCTGACTGGCTTTGCTTCTCTCCTGGCTTGCTGTTCTTCCTACGGGGATTCTGTTCCCTGTGTGCTCAGGGAGTTCTTACTCTTCCTTGCAGATCTCCATCTAGTCATCCCTTCCTTAGGGAAGTTTTCTGTGACCTCCCTAACTAGGTGCTATTGTGCAGATCCTAATCTCTATCATCTTCTCTCCTTGGTAGCTCTGTTAAAGTAGCAATTTTATACAGAAATGCTTAGGACCTGGTAGACACTTTTGATGTTTGCCAAATCAATGAGGACGTGTGGGGGTACGCAATCTGGTTGCTCAACAGCCTCCGTCTGAACATTATTGTTGTTGGGAATTTGCGTAGTATATAGGGGCACTGTGTACCCTTGTCCCGTTTTTCTGTTGGTACTGTCAGGCAGGGCAAGAAGGAGCCACACAGGAGGGGATGGAGAGCTTAGAGAGAATAGCCAGAGGAGCATTGAAAAGGAGAGGTGGCTTCTGCTGCCCTTCTTGCTTAGTTTCCCTTTCCATCAGGGTTGAATCCGCTATCGTAACTGACTCCACTGACAGACTAGACTCTCTCCTACTCTTCCATTTTCTATGCATGTTTTAGAGAATCTTTACAAATGTATTTTGGTTAGGGTCAATCATATGTCAGTAGTTCCTAGTTCTGTTCTAAACAGCTGACTTGGAGTCAGAAGGTGAAGTGGAAATGAAGGCCTGATGGAGGAGGAGGTGGGTTGGGTCGCCTGAACGATGGCTGTTTGCTCTGTGGTGTGAGTTGTTCAGTTCAGCAAGTACTCACCGGGGGCATGCCAGGAGCTGTGTTGGCTTCTGGGGATAGAAAGGTGAACAAATTATGCAGCTGCCTGGCCGGGGAGCACATGGTGAGGTCAGCAATGTGGTAATCAAGGTGAAAACCATATGAGAGGAACCCTTGACTTGGAGAAGGACGTCACCTGGCCAGCCGAGGCAGGGGCTAGGTGGGGAGACCCTGGGGACCAGGCTGGGTGGTGGCCTTGACCTAATTCCAGGACCCTTGCAATTGTGACCTGGGGAGGTTCTCAGCAGGGTGTGAGGATGGGCCTGTGTCACAGTGACTGGGTGGGGGCTGTCACTGAGTGCTGGTGAATGGAAGAGGACGGAGGACCGCCTGGGGCACAACAGAGAAAAAGGTATTGAGATGAGCTATTGCTGAGGAGGGGGTGGCTGAAGTGGTAGCACAGATCACACTCTCTGACCCCAAACCAGCCAGACATGTTTGAATTTTATCAAAGTCATACTAAAGCACCCCCAATCAAACACAGAATTTCTGCAGCAAAATGTATGGATATCTGCAGTTAGGAATAGAAATAGACATTCCAAAGAGCCTCCCATCATTTTAGATTATGCTGTCAGAGTGTTGCCAAATTGTGAAGAAATGTTCAGTTTTCCCAGCATTTTTGATTTGTGGGAATTGTGGGTGAGGGGTTGTGGATTTGAAATGATAGCAAATGGTTATAGAGCATCCGCATGCTTATAGAGCTTCACATGCACTGACTTTTGTCCTCATAACAACCCTACTAGGATCAGTACCTGGAAGATCCCTTTGTAGAGGTGAAATGAGGGTACAGACAGGGTCAGCGACTTGCCTATAGTCACAGAGCTCGCAACTCATGGCTTTGTCGTCTACATTCTTACCAGGCTGCTGACTTGTGAATGGGAGGTGAGGAGAGGGTTTGAAGGACCAGGTCTTTCTCCCACTCTTCAGTCACCTAGCACCTATATCCAGCCTGCCCAAGTGCTCCCAAGTGCTCAGGAAGGTCAGAAGGGAAGGGAGGTGGGAGCCCCCTAGAGGTGGACTCAGATTCACCGAGGGCCCATGGGGACTCGTTTCCAGGGTGCTGCATCTTGTGGTCTGGTTGGGCAGTGAGTTTTCCTCAAAAGCTGTAGGGGAAGTTACATGCAGCGCCAAGTAGAGCAGAGAGAGGAGGAGGTGAGATGGTGAGAGCCACTGTGCGTAAGCTGCGATGTGGGCAGGCTGGGCTTTGAGAAATAAGGATTCTATAAGGAGATTCTTCATGAGACTCTAGAGTGGGGAGATGACTGTTCTCTAATTTTCTTCCACGTGCTGCACAAGATACATTGTTCTGGAACACCCCAGATGAACACTTTCTGCAGACCGCTGCCCATCTGGGGGCACTGAGCAGGTCACCCTGGTAGTATTTGCTTACGTGTGTGCTAGTATCTCAGTGCCTTTGTGTGTGCATGTGTGAGCGTGCATATATATATATATATACATATATATATATATAATATGCATTTTGTGCATATTTTGCATGCATTATATATCAGCAGGAATAGTGAAACAACTGAATATCCCACTCAGTTTAAGAAATAGAACCTTATAGGGCGCCTGGGTGGCTCAGTTGGTTAAGCTCTGCCTTTGGCTTAGGCCATGATCCCATGGTCCTGGGATCGAGTCCCACATCAGGCTCCCTTTGCACTGTGGAGAGTGCTTCTTCCTCTGCTTGCTGTTCCCCCTGCTTGTGCTCTCCCTCTCTCTGTCAAATAAATAAATAAAATCTTAAAAAAAAATAGAACCTTACTAAAACCTTAGAAATCCTCTGTGTGTCTGCAAATTGTATCTTTTCTCTTCCAGAGGTAACCACTATCCTCAAGCTCCTTTTAATCATTTCCTTGCTTTTCTTTAAAGTTTTACCATGTGTATGTATGTGTTTGCAGATTATATATTTATAATATATATATATTAGTTTTGTTTATATTAGTTTATATTTTATTAGTTTATATTCTATATATTTAATATATATTACATAATATATATTAGTTTTGTTTAACGTTTTGGTCCTTGTAAAATGAAGCATGTAGCAAGCTTTCTGGTTCATTTTGCTCAGTGTATTTTTGGGATTTGTTCATGGGTGTGTGTGTCTACAGTTCTTCATTTACTTTCTCTGTCGTATTCTACTACATCTGTTCCAGGGATGGCCATTTGGGCCGTCTCTGGTTTCTGCTATCACAAATAAACAGTGTTGGAGTGGGCGTTCTTGTCCCTGTCTCCTTGTGCACA
The DNA here is from genome assembly GCF_002288905.1 of Enhydra lutris kenyoni. Taxonomy (NCBI): domain Eukaryota; kingdom Metazoa; phylum Chordata; class Mammalia; order Carnivora; family Mustelidae; genus Enhydra; species Enhydra lutris. Next base: position 1,616,237 of record NW_019154196.1, read on the forward strand.
GAGACGGTAGTTGTACTAGAGCAGTGGTTATTTAGTAGGGTAGGGGGGCATGAGGAGGGGAAAATGCGTGTGAAGGAGACAGGGAGATACTTTGAGTTGTCATACCTAGCAAGGGGGGAGCTACTGTATCTAACCGGTAGAGACCACCCATGCTGCTAAACATTCTATGATGTCCAGGACAGCCTCCCATCTCTTCCAGCCCTCCCACGCATTAAAGAATTGTTCAGCTTCAGGTGTCAGTGCTAAGGCTGAGAACACAGGCTCCAGAGAGATACCTGGGCCGAATTGCTGGTTTGGGTGTGTTCAGCTTTATTGGATACTAATGCACTGTTTACACTCCTTTTAAGCTGGTATAGCCACTCTGGAAAACAGTATGGATGTTTCTCAAAAAGTAAAAAATGGAACTCTACCCTATGACCCACCAATTGCAGTACTGGGTATTTCCCCAAAACCAAAGGGGCACGTGCACCCCAGTGTTTATAGCAGCAATGTCCACAATAGCCAAACTGTGGAAAGAGCCCAGATGTCCATTGACAGATGAATGGATAAAGAAGATGTAGTATATATACAATGGAATATTACTCAGCCATCAAAATATGAAATCTTACCATTTGCAGCAACATGGATAGAACTAGAGGGTATTATGCTAAGTGAAGTAAGTCAATCAGGGAGAGACAATTGCATGATTTCACTCATGTCGAATTTAGGAAAGAAAACAGGATCATAGGGGAAGGGAGGGAAAAAAAATAAGACAAAATCAGAGAGGGAGAAAAACCGTGAGAGACTCTTAATTCTAGGAAACAGAGAGTTGCTGGAGGGGAGGTAAGTGAGAGGATGTGGTAACTGGGTGATGGGCATTAAGGAGGGCATGTGATGAAATGAGCACTTTTTTTTTTTATGCAACTGGTAAATTACTAAATCTACTTCTGAAATAAACAAACAAAATTGCCAGCCTAGTATATGTGAAATGGTATCTCAATTGTTTTTAAAATTTTTATTTCATGTATAGTAATGAGATTTTCATGTTTGTGTGCTGTTTGTATTTTCTTTGAGGAGTGCGTCCTGATAATCCTTTTGCCCATTTCCCTGTTGTGTTAATTGTGTTTTTCTTAATCCTGTGATTTCTTTTTATGTCTTAAGTTCTTTATATCTCCTAGATACTAACTCCTTATATCTGTTACAGATAACTCATTCTATTTATGAGTTTCTCCTGATGAACCAAAAAGTTCTTCATTTAAACGTGGTATAATTTATCAATCATTTTCTTATGGTTAACATTTTCTGCAGATAGATGTGGTTCCTGCCGGTTCCCTAGGTAGATGTGACTCCCTTTAGGACCACATCCAGGCAAGACTGGAACTGGATCACAGTTCTCCTTCAGGGTCCACAGCTGGGACCAAGGCGTGCAGGTCAGCCTCTGGAGTCTTGGATAAGTGTGTTTCCTCCTGGTTCCCTGGGCTTCCTTTTAGACTGAGTCAGAGAGAGGTTGAAACCAAGTCACTGGGCCGAATAAGGTTTGTAGCAGACCCTGCTGTTGGTGGGCCTAATGCTACAGGCATGAATGGGGATTGCTGGGTCCCTAGGTGAGCAGGACTAAGGGCAGGGCTAGGAGCTTGGACACAGAGCTGCTTTGGGATCCATAGTCTAGTCCAAGGCTGGCAGGCCTGTTACTGGGGTGTGTACAGTGTGGTTCTTCCTGAGTTTCTTGGTCCATGGGACTGGTTGCAGGAGTAGGGCCAAGCAGACCTGGAGCTGAGTCCCTAGAGAGCTGGGGCTACTTTTGGAGAGCTTGCCACCAGAGTCCTGGCCTGTCTTTTCAAAGAAGTGCTTCTTAGTCTTGGGGTTCACCCAGGTTTTGAAGCCTGGTTCCCAAAGCTCATACAAAAGCACTTCTTCCGTGGTTGGCTGCCATATCATAGTGTAGGGAGACAAGCTGGGGCCTTTCCATTCTGCCATCTTGCTGATATCACTGCTGTTTATTTAGGATAGACTCACTATGTCATTTCTGCTGTTCAAGTCTCAGTAATTTTGTCTGCTTGATCATTAATCTCTGGAAGAGTATATTGAAATCTGATATTATTGTGATAGATTTGTTGGTGTCTACAGTTAATTTATATTTTGAAATGGTTATTAAATGCATACAATTTAAAATTATTCTATCCTTTTAGTGAGTCAAAAACTCCCGTGAAGTAACCTTCTTTTCCTCTGATAATGCTTCTCTTTATTTTTAATTATAAAAATTAACATAAAAGAAAATGTACTGTCTTAACCACTTTTCAGTAGTGTTAAGTATGTTCACCTTGCTGTGCAGCCAATCTTCAGAATATTTTTGTCTTGCAACATTGAAACTCTATCCCCATTAAACATCGTCTTCCCATTTCCCCCTCCTCCCTCCACTGGTAACCACCATTGTACTTTCTGTTTCTATGAATTTAAGTACTGTAGAAACCTCATGTAAATAGAATCATACAGTGTTTGTCTTTTCATGACCGGTTCATATCATTTAGCATGTCCTTAAGTTTCAGCCATGCTGTAACATGTGACTAGATTTCCTTCCTTTTTAGGGGTGAATGATAGCCCACTGTAAGTATATACCACATTTTCTTCCATTCATCTTTAATGGACATTTGAGTTGCCCCCACCTCTTGGCTATGATGAACAGTGCTGCTGTGAAAATGGATGTCTCTTGGAAACCCTGCTTTCAGTTTTCACTGCATGCCCAAAAGTAAGATTGCTGGATCATACAGTAGTTCTCTATTTTTAATATTTTGAGGGACTACCAGACTGTTTACATAGTGGTTGCACCATTTTACATTCCTATCAGCAAAGCACAAGCGTTCTCATTTTCCATAGCCTCGCCAACATTTATTTTCTTTTTAATAGTGATCATCCCAGTGGGTGTGAGGTGATACCTTATTATGGTAGTGGTTTGCGTTTTACTAATGATTAGTGATGTTGAACGTCATTTCATATGCTTATTGGCCATTTGTATGTCTTCTTTGGAGAAATGTCTACACAGGTTCTTTGTCCATGTTTTAATTGGGTCACTTATTTTTTTTGCTGTTGTCGGAGTTATTTGTGTATTAACTTCTTGTCAAATAATATGATTTGCAAATATTTTTCCCATTCCATTAGTTGTCTCTTCACTCTCTTGATTGTATCCTTTGATGCACGCTTAATATTTGCTTTTTTGCTGGTGCTTTGGCTTCATAGTCAAGAAATCATTGAGAGATACAATATTCTGAATCTTTATACTGTGTTATCTTTGAAGAATTTTGTAATTTTAACTCTTACGTTTAGGTCTTTGTTTTTAAAATATTTTATTTACTTATTTGACAGAAAGAGACACAGCGAGAGAGGGAACAAAGCAGGGGGAGTGGGAGAGGAAGAGCAGGCTTCCCACCCAACAGGGAGTCTGATGTGGGGCTCTATCCCAGGATCCTGGGACCATGACCTGAGCCAAAGGCAGATGCTTAGAAGTTGAGCCACCCAAGCACCCCTTTGATACATTTTGAGTTAATCTTTGTATATGATGTAAGAGCCCACCTTTATTCTTTTGCATGTAGATACCTAGTTTTTTTTTTTTTTAACACCATTTGTTATAGAGACTGTCCTTTCCCTATTGAGTAGTTTTTACATCCTTTTTGAAGATTACCTGACCATATATGTGAGGGTTTATTTCTGGCTCTGTTACAATTAACTGGTCTCTGTATCTGTCATTATACCAGTGTCACACTGTTTCGACTTCTTTAGCTTTGTAATATGTACTGAAATGAGGAAATGTGAATTCTCCTACTTTGTTCTTCCTTTCCAGAATTATTTTGGCTATTTGGAGTATCTTGATTTTAGGATGGATTTTTTTATTTCTAGGAAAAAAAAAAAAATATATATATATATATATCCCCAATATTTTGGGATTTTGATAGAGATTGCATTGAACCTGTAGATTACTTTGGGCAGTATCAAGGTCTTTGATGTTAAGTATACAAACCCATGAATACAAGATATCTTTCTATTTTTGTGTATTTTTTTTTAAATTACTTTATGTTTTGTTGTTTTCAGTATATAGTTTTTGCAACCTCTTTGGTTAGGATTCTTCCTAAATATTTATTCTTTTCAATGCTGTGGTAAATGGAGTTGTGTTGCTAATTTCTACTTCAAGTTGTTAATTGTTAATGTATAGAAATGCAACTAATTTTTGATATCTTGATTTTGACTTCTGCAACTTTGCTGAACTTACTTATTCTGACTTTTTAAAAAATCTTTATATGTAAGATCATGTTATCCGCGAATGGATAATTCTACTTCTTTCTTTCCAGTTTGGTTGCCTTTTATTTCTTTTCCTTGCCTAATCGCTCTGGCTAAGACTTCTAGTACTACGTTTAATAGAAAGGCCAGAGGAAACAACTTTATCTTTATCTTGTTTTTAGAGGAAAAGTTTTCAGTCTTTCACTATTTTGTATATTAGCTGTGATTTTTTTTCATATTTCATCTTTATTATGTTGAGGTAGTTAACTTTTAGTCCTAGTTTATTAAGAGTTTTTTATAATAAAAGAGTGTTGAATCTTGTTAAATGTTTTTTCTGCATTATTTGGTGTGAACATATGGCTTTTGCCTTTCATTCTGTTCACTTGGTATATTACATTGGTAGATTTTTTTATTCTCAAGTTGAACTATCCTTGCATTCCAGAAATAAATCCCACTTTGTTGTGGTATAGAATCCTTTCAATCCAATCCAATCAATTCAATCCTTTCAATGAATAAATTCAATGTACATTGAATTTATTTTGCTAATAATATTTTCTTGAGGATCAATATTTGTCAAGGATATTGGTTTTTAGTTTTCTTCTAGTATCTTTATCTGGCTCAAATATCAGGGTAATGCTGGCTCAGTTATTATATTTTTCAGCTCCAGAATTTGCTTCTTTTTATTAATATTCTCATTTTATTCATATATTTCCTGATTTTGTGTCTTTCTGTGGTCTCTTTTAGCTCATTGACTGTCTTTAACAAATTGTTTTAAATTCTTCACCAAGAAATTCAGCAGTCTGACTTTCTTTCAGATCCATTTCTGGAGTTTTATTTTGTTTCTGTCATTGGGCCATGTTTCCCAGTTTTTTGTATGTTCGTGATCTGTTGTTGGGATTTGGCCATTCAAAAAACAAAACAAAACAAACAAACAAAAAAACCCAGTCTCCTCTCTCAATCTTTATGGCCTGGGTTTGTTCAGGGGAATACTTCACTAGTCAGCCCACCTAGAAGTTTCAAACCTCATCAACATTTTCTGTACTTTTAATTGTTTCAATTACCATGAGCGGCTTGTCCCTAATTTCTTCTCAGAAGTGTATAATCTTTATCTCTCCCTGGCATCTGCATGTAAAACTGTAGAATTTCTTTAGCTCTAGTGTATTGTGACACCTGCCTACATTTTCAGTACCTCCAAACTGCTGCCATTCCCATCAGTGCTGCAAGTCTGGTGAGGCAGAAATCTATCCCTCAGGCAGCTGCTAGACAAGCCAGAATGTTGAACTCATAGTCTGCTCTGATTTCCATCCCAAGGGAAGAGTTGCTATGTTTACCCTAGTTGTCCCTTACTGATCTGACAGGAAGAGATCTGTCTGTGCACAAAATGCCATGAACTTTTCTATCCTTTTAAATGGAATCCCATCTTATTTTTCTGTTGGCCTGGGTCCCACACCATTTCAAGTGGTCTCTAGAGTTCTCACAAATGTATTCATGTTCATATATTGTTGTTAACTTGCATTTCCCTGGGGATGAAGGCCTGGAGCTCAGTAGTCCACCATCTGCTGACATCACCTCTATATTTGTTTTTTGAATTGTCCTCACATTCCATTCTTTTCTTGTAATGTCCTTATCAAGCTTTGGTATTGGGGTAATGCTCATCAAATCATCAAATGCTAATCAAAGGGTGTGCCTTCCCTTTGTTTTGTTTTGGATGGATTTTAGAATAACTGGCATTAATTGTTCTTTAAATGCTTGGTAAAATTCACCAGTGAGTGCATTTGATGTTGGGTTTTTGCTCTTTGTTTTTGTCTTTTTGTTTTTGTTTGTTTTTTGGTTGGGAGAGTTGGCATTACTGATTCAGTCTTTCTACTAGTAATTGGACTGTTCAAATGTTCTGTTTCTCCTGGTTCAGTCAGTAGGTTGTGTGTTTCTGAGAATTTATCAACTTGTTCTAGGTTGTCCAGTTTATAGGCGTATAATCAATAATCATTCATTGTAGCCTCTGTGATCCTTTGTTTCTGTGGTATCAGTTAGTTTCCTCTCTTTCGTTTATAATTTTGTTGATTTGGGTTCTCTCTATTTCTTGGATACTGTAGCTAGAAATTTGTCTGTTTTGTTCATCTTTTCAAAAAACTAATTCTTAGTTTTGTTAAGCTCACCAATTATTTTTTGTTCTCTATTTTGCTTGTTTTTGCTCCAGTCTTTTATTTCCTTTCTGCTGCTAACTTTTGGCTTAGGTTATTCTTTTTTAAAAAAATTTAATTTAATTTTAAAATCCAGTATAGTTAATATACATGTTATATTAGTTTCAGGTGTACAATATAGTGATTCAGCAGTTCCATACATCACCCTGTGCTCATTGTAAGTCCATTCCTTAATACCCATCACCTATTTTAACCATCCCCAACCCACCTCCCTTCTGACAGCCATCAGTTTGTTCTCTATAGTTAAGAGTCATTTCTTGGTTTCTCTCTCTCTCTCTTTTTCTTTCTTTGCTCATTTTTTTTTCTTAAATTGCACATATGAATGAAATCATATGGTATTTGTCTTTCTCTGACTCAGTTCACTAAGCATTATATTCTCTGACTCCATCCATGTCTTTGCAAATGGCAAGATTTCATTTTTAATGGCCGAATAATATTCCATTATATATATAAATATAAATATATATACATATATATATACACACCACTTCTTTATCCATTCATCTGTTCTTTTTATAGTTCCTTGAGGTATAAAGTTAAGTTTTTTATTTGGGATCATTCTGTGTTTTTTTTTTTATGTATGTGTTTATAGCATTAAGCTTCTCTCCTAGAAATCTTCTGCTGCAACCTAAATGTTTTGGTATGTTGTGTTTCCCTTTTCATTTGTTTCAGATACTATTTATTAATTTTATTTATTTGAGAAAGAGAGCACACGAGTTGTGGGGGTACGGGAGAGGGCCGAAAGAAAGGGAGAGAGAAAATCTTAAGTAGGCTTCACACTCAGTGCATAGCCTGACGCAGGGCTCAGTCTCACCATCCTGAGATCATGACCTGAGCCAAAATCAGGAGTTGAATGCTTAACCAACTAAGCCACCTAGGTACCCCTCAAGGTACTTTTTAACTTCCCCTTTAATTTTTTCTTTGATCCCTTGGTTGTTAAGAAAATGTTGTTTCATAGTTAGTTCTTTATATATCTTGGACTTCACTATCTAATACAGTGGCCACTGGCCAAAGCGCATGTGACTGTTTTCATTGAAATTAATTAAAATTACATAAAATTAAAAATTCATTTTCCTAGTCACACTAACCATATATATCAGGTGTTTAATAATGACATGTGGCTCATGGCTACCATATTGGGCAGCATTGGTAGAAAATATTTCCATTATTATAATAGGTTCTATTGGTAGTCTTTTTTTTTTTTTAAGATTTTATTTATCTTTTTGACAGACAGAGACCACAAGTAGGCAGAGAGGCAGGCAGAGAGAGAGAGAGAGGAGGAAGCAGGTCTCCCACTGAGCAGAGAGCCCAATGCGGGGCTCCATCCCAGTACCCTGGGATCACGACCTGAGCTGAAAGCAGAGGCTTTAACCCACTGAGCCACCCACGTGCCCCTCTATTGGTAGTCTTGATAGAGAATAATAGTTGTCAACCAGGTGCAGTTTTGTCCCCTATGGGACACATGGCAATGTCTAGAAACATAACTGAATTCCATAGCTAGGGGATCCGTGTTCTACTAGTATCTAGTGGGTAGAGGCCTGGAAAACTACTAAACATCCCATAATACACAGGATAGCCCCCCACAACAAAGACTCATCCAGCCCACATGCCAATAGCTCTGATGGTGAAGACTGTGCCCTACAATATATTTTGGTGTGAGGTAGAGAGCTCAATTAGCCAGTTGACGGCACCATCTCCTGTGTGTACTCAATCCATCCCCCTCTGGTTGCTGGTGAACCTTAAGCTAGAGATGTTTCTTCCTTTAAAGTGTGGAGAAGGTCCCGTTGCCTTGTTAATTAAGATACGATTTTCTAAAAAATCAACTTCTGTTGTCTTACAGGTTCTTTGACTGCACATATAGATAACTCTATGTTTCCAGTTCATCATGGCTTCAACTTCAAGGTAAGTGTGTTTGATGAAAGGCTTTATGCAAGTAATTACTCCTCTCTTTTTGAAAGGCCAAGCCCATGACAGTTTTAGCTCTTGGCCCTGCTGGCCTCACTAAGCATTTGGTGTCTAGGAAGGAAAAAGGAGGAAGAGAGAAGAGAAAAGGAGATTGGAAAGAAGATGAGACAGAACAAGGTAGTGTATGCGGTATGGGTGTTGTTCTGTAGCTCCAGTGCCTACCTTGTATCTAAAAATGTGATTTACTTTTCTCTTCTTTTTTTATTTTTTTAAGATTTATTTATTTTTTGAGTGAGAGAAAGCACAAGCAGGAGGGGCAGGGAGAAAGGGAGAGCACACTCCAGGCTGATTCTCACAACCCTGAGATCAGGACCCAAACTAAAACCAACAGTTGGTCGCTTAACTGACTGTGCCACCGCCACACCCCTTCCTCACCTTATAATCCAGAAGATGGTTGCTGTTGGACTGCCTTAGTCCCTGTAAGCTTTGCCACTCGACAAGTCTTTTTTTTTTTTCCCCCAAGTTTTTATTTAAATTTTAGGTAGTTAAGGGGCACCTGGGTGGCTCAGTGGGTTAAGCCTCTGCCTTCGGCTCAGGTCATGATCTCAGGGTCCTGGATCAAGCCCCGCATCTGGCTTTCTGCTGAGCGGGGAGTCTGCTTTCCTTTTTCTCTCTGCCTGCCTCTCTTGTCTACGTGTGATTTCTCTCTCTGTCAAATAAATAAATAAAATCTTTAAATTTTAGGTAGTTAACATATACTATAATATTGGTTCAGGACTAGAATTCAGTGATCCATCACTTACATATAACACCCAGTGCTCCTCACAACAAGTACCCTCCTCTAATACCCATCACCTAGTTACCCCATCCCCTGCCCACCTCTCCTCCAGCAGGCCTGTTTGTTCTCTATAATAAAAAATCTCTTGTGGTATATTTCCCACTCTTCTTTTTTTAGTTCCTTCCCCTGTGTTCATCTGTTTTTTTTTTTTTCCTTAAAGTCCATATATGAGTGAAAACATATGGTATTTGTCTTTCTCTGATTGACTTTCCTTCACATACATAATCCCCTCTCGTTCCATGCACATTATTGTAAATGAGAAGACATCATTCTTTTTGATGGCTGAGTAACATTCCATTACACACACCCCATCTTTATCCATTCATCAGTCCATAGACATTTGGACTCTTTTCATAGTTCTGCTATTGTTGATAGTGCTGCTATAAACTTTGGGGTTCATGTGTCCCTTCAACCAGTATTTTTGTATCCTTTGGGTATATTTACCTGGTAGTTTGTATATTTACCTAGTAGTTTGTATATTTACCTAGTAGTATAATTGCTGGATCATAGGATAGTTTTATTTTTTACTCTTTGAGGAACCTCCATACTGTTTTCCAGAGAGGCTGTACCAATTTGCCTTCCCACCAGCAGTGCAAGAGGGTTCCCCTTTCTCTGCATCCTTACCAACATCTGTTCCTGATGTTGTTAATTTTAACCATTATGACAGATGTGAATAGTATCTCATCATGATTTTGATTTATATTTCCTTGATGTTGAGTGATGTTGAGCATCTTTTCAGGTGTCTGTTAGCCAGCTGGATGCCTTCTTTGGAAGAATGTCTATTCACATCTTCTGCCCCATTTCTTAACTGGATTATTTGATTTTGGGGTATTGAGTTTGATAAGTTCTTTATAGATTTTGGATACTAACCCTTTATCAGCTATGTCATTTATAGGCATATTCTCCCATTCTGTAGGTTACCTTTTAGTTTTATGGATTGTTTCCTTCACTGTGCATAAGCTTTTAATCTTGATGAAGACCCAGTTGTTCATTTTTGCTTTTGTTTCTCTTGCATTTGGAGACGTATCTAGAAAGAAGTTGCTATGACCCAGGTCAAAGAGGTTGCTACCTGTGTTCTCCTCAAGGATTTTGATGGATTCCTGTCTCACATTGAGGTTTTTCACCCACTTTGAGTTTATTTTTGTGTATGGTGTAAGAAAGTGGCTCAGTTTTATTCTTCTCCTTGTGGCTGTCCAATTTTCCCAACACCATTTGTTGAAGAGACTTTTTTTTTTTGCATTGGATATTCTTTCCTGCTTTGTCAAAATTAGTTGACCATATAGGGCTACGTCCATTTCTGGGTTCTCTCTTGTGTTCCATTGATCTGTGTGTTTGTTTTTGTGCAAGTATCATACTGTCTTGATGATTACTGCTTTGTAATATAGTTTAAAGTCCAAAATTGTGAGCCTCCAGCTTTGGTTTTGTTTTTCAAGATTGCTTTGGCTATTTGGGGTCTATTGTGGTCCCATACAAATTTTACTATTGTTTGTTCTAGCTCTGTGAAAACTACCTCTGGTATTTTGATGGGGATTGCATTAAATGTATAGTTTGCTCTGGGTAGTATAGACATTTTCCCATTTGTTCTTCTAATCCATGAGCATGGAATGTTTTCCCATTTCTTTGTGTCTTCCTCAATTTCTTTCATAAGTGTTCTATAGTTCAGAGTTACGGATCTTTTACCTCTTCAGTTAGGTTTATTCCTAGGTATCTGATTGTTTTGGTGCAGTTGTAAATGGGATCAATTCCTTGATTTCTCTTTCTGCTGCTTCATTATTGGTATATAGAAATGCAAAAGATTTCTTCATCTATTTTGTATCCTGTAACTTTGCTGAATTTATCAGTTCCAGCATTTATTTTCCTGGAGTCTTTTGGGTTTCCTAAATAGAGCATCATGTTGTCTGCAAATAGTGAAAGTTGGACTTCTTTGCAGATTTGAATGCCTTTTATTTGTTTTTGTTGTCTGATTGCTGAGGCTAGGACTTCTGGTACTATTTTAAATAATAATGGTGAGAGTGGACATCCCTGTTTTGTTCCTGACCTTGGAGGAAAAGCTCTATTTGTCCCTACTGAGGATGATATTAGTTGAATCTTTCATACATGGCCTTTATGATGTTGAGATATGAGGTATCCCAACTTTGTGGAGGGTTTTTATCAAGAATGGATGTTGTACTTTGTCAGTTTTTTTTTCCCATCTATTGAGATGGAAAATATTCCATCTCTTTCCATCTTTTGAGAGGATCAGACCTTTACTTCATTAATGTGGTGTATCACATTGAATGCTTTGTGGATATCAGACAATCCTTGTAGCCCAGGAGTAAATCTCACATGATTGTGCTGAATGATTCTTTTAGTGTAGTGTTGGATTCAGTTTCCTAGTATGTTGAGAATTTTTCCATCCATGTTCATCAGGGATATTGGCTTCATTGGGGTCTTTCTCTGGTTTTGTAATCAAGATAATGCTGGCCTCAATAGATGATTTTGGGAGGTTTTCTTCCATTTCTATTTTTTTTTTTTTTTTTGGAACAATTTGAGAAGAATAGATATTAACTCTTCCTTAAATGTTTGGTAGAATTTCCCTGAGAAACCATCTAGCCCTGACTTTCATTTGTTGGAGATTTTTGATTACTGATTTAATTTATTTGCTGGTTATGGGTCTGTTCAAATTTTCTATTTCTTCCTGATTCACTTTTGGTGTTTATATGTTTCTAGGAATTTATCCATTTCTTCCAGATTGTTCAATTTTTGGCATATTAGTATTCATAATATTCTCATAATTGTTTGTACTTCTGTGGTATTAATTGTGATCTCTCCTCTTGCATTCGTGATTTTATTTATTTGGGTCCTTTCTTTCTCTCTCTCTCTCTCTCTCTCTCTTTTTTTTTTTTTTTGTGGTAAATCTGGCTGGGGTTTTATCAATCTTATTAATTTTTTTCAAAGAACCAGCTCCTAGTTTCACTGATCTGTTCTGGGTTTTTTTGTTTTTATATCATATGTTTCTACTCTGATCTTTATTATTTCCCTTCTTCTGCTTCCTTTAGTCATTATTTACTGTTCCTTTTCTAGCTTCTTTAGGTATAAGGTTAGGTTGTATATTTGAGACTTTTCTTGCTTCTTGAGGTAGGCCTGTGTTGCAGTATTCGTCTCTCTTAGGACTGCTTATGCTACATGCCAAAAATTTTGGACTGTCCTGTTTTCATTTTCATTTGCTTCCATGTATTTTCTTTAATTTCTTTAATTTTTTTATTAACCCATTCATTCTTTTTTTTTTAAGATTTTATTTATTTATTTGATAGAGAGAGATCACAAGTAGGCAGAGAGGCAGGCAGAGAGAGAGAGAGAGGGAAGCAGGCTCCCTGTTGAGCAGAGAGCCTGATGCGGGACTCGATCCCAGGACCCTGAGATCGTGACCTTAGCCAAAGGCAGTGGCTTAACCCACTGAGCCACCCAGGCGCCCCTAACCCATTCATTCTTACGGTGTTCTTTAACCTCTATGTATATGTGGTTTTTCCATACTTTTTGTTGTGGTAAACTTCAACTTTCATAGCGTTGTGGTGAGAAAATATGTGTGGTATGATCTCAGTCTTTTTGTATTTGTTGAGGCCGTATTTGTAAGCCAGCATGTGATCTCTTCTGGAGAATGTTCCATTTGCACTCAAAAAGAATGTATATTCTGATGCTTTTGGAAGAAATGTCTGGAATATATCTGTTACATCCATCTGGTCCAGTTTGTTACTTAAAGCCATTGTTTCCTTGTTGATTTCCTGCTTAGATAATCTGTCTATTGTTATAAATGGGCTGTTAAAAGTCCCTTAATATTACTGTACTAATTGATTTTTATATCTGGGTACTCCAATTTGGGGGGCATAAATATGTATAGTTATTAGATGTTCTTGTTGATAAGACCCCTTTATAATAGTGTCCTTTTTCATCTCTTGTTATAGTCTTTAGTTTAAAATCTAGCTTGTCTCATATAAGTATGGTAACACCAGCTTTCTTTTGATGTCCTTCAACATGATAGATGGTTCTCCATCCCCTCACTTTCAATCTGCAAGTGTCTTTAGGTCTAAAGTGAGTTTCTTATAGGCAGCATAGAGATAGATATTGTTTTTTATCCATTCTGATACTTTGTGTCTATTGATGGGAGCATTTAGTTTGTTTACATTCAGAGTGAGTATTGATAGATATGAATTTAGTGCCATTGTGTTACTCGTAAAGTCACTGTTCCTGTAGATTTTCTCTGTTTCTTTACTGTTTTTGTTGCTTGTGGTATTTATTTCCTTCTCAAAGGATCCCTTTTAATATTTCTTGCAGGGCTGATTTAGTGGTCATGAACTCCTTTAGTTTTTATTTGTCTGAGAAACTCTTTCTCTCTCCTTCTATTCTAAATGACAGCTTTGCTGGATAAAGTATTTTTGGCTGTATATTTTTCCCATTGAGCACATTGAATATATCATGCATCTCTCTTCTGGCCTGTTACGTTTCTGTGGGTAGGTCTGCTGCTAACCTTATATGTCTTCCCTTGTAATTTAGGGATTTCTTTTCCCTTGCTGTTCTCAGGATGTTTTCCTTATTTCTCTGTTTTGCAGATTTTACTACACTATATCTTGGTGTTGCCCTGCTTTTGTCAATTTTGGTCCAAGTTCTCTGTGCCTCTTGGATTTGGATGTCTGTTTCCTTCACCAGATTAGGGACGTTTTTCAGCTATAATTTCCTCAAGTAAACCTTCTTCCCTCTTTCTCTAATTCTTCTGGGACTCCTATGATATGAATGTTGTGTGCTTTATGATGTCGCTGCATTCCCTAAGTCTACATATGTCATCTAGTATTTTAATTTCCCTCTTTTCAGCTTCATTATTTTCTATAATATTTTTTATATCACTTATTTATTCTTCTGCTTCTTCCATCCTTGTTGTCATTATATCTAATTGGTTTTGCATCTCAGTTGTAGTACTTTTTTTTATTTCAGACTGACTAGTTTTTAGTCTTACCTCTGTGGTAAAGGATTCTCTGGTGTCTTCTATACCTTTCTCAGGCCCAGCTAGTATCCTTACGATTGTTGTTTTAAAATCTGGGTCAGGCGTATTATATCTGTTTTGAATAGATCCCTAGCTGTGACTTTTTCTTGTTCTTTCTTTTGGTATGAGTTCTTCCCCATTGGCATTTTTGCCTCAGTCTCTGTCTTCCGTGTGTTAGGAAAGCCTTTATGTTTCCTCCTCATGGGAGTAATGACTACATTAAGAAGTCACTTAAAAAAAAAAAAGAAAAGAAAGAGGTCACATACTGACCAGGGCCTGGCCTTTTGGGAAGTGTTTCTGGTGTGTGCTTTGTGCACTCTGCTGCTGTGTTGTTTTTTTTTTTTAAGATTTTATTTATTTATTTGACAGAGATCACAAGTAGGCAGAGAGGCAGGCAGAGAGAGAGAGGGGAAGCAGGCTCCCCACTGAGCAGAGAGCCCGATGTGGGGCTCGATCCCAGGACCCTGAAATCATGACCTGAGCCGAAGGCAGAGGCTTAACCCACTGAGCCACCCAGGCGCCCCTGCTGCTGTGTTTTGACTGCTTTTTCCCTCAGGTCAGTTCTCTACAATGTTTCACCCTACTTTCAACGAGGAGTGTTTGACCCTTGTCCAGTGTGAGGTGAGTCTGAACTAGGTGTGCTGTGGTCTTCCTGTTAAAAAGGCTAGAGCCAGGGGTGCCTGGGTGGCTCAGTGGGTTAAAGCTTCTGCCTTCGGCTCGGGTCATGATCCCGGGGTCCTGGGATCGAGCCCCGCGTTGGGCTCTCTGCTCGGCAGGGAGCCTGCTTCCTCCTCTCTCTCGGCCTGCCTCTCTGCCTACTTGTGATCTCTGTTTGTCAAACAAATAAATAAACAAAATCTTTAAAAAAAAAAAAAAAAAAGGCTAGAGCCAGGGGTGACTGGATGTCTCAGTTGGTTAAGTGGCTCCCTTCAGCTCAGGTCAGGATCCCAGGGTCCTAGGGTCGAGTCTCACATCAGATTCCCTGCTCAGCGGGGAGTCTGCTTCTCCCTCTGCCCCTCCCCCTGTTTCTGCTCCCCTTCCCCTCAAATAAATAAATTAAATCTTGAAAAAACAGATAAAAGGCTGGATCCAGTATCCACTAGAGCTGGTTTTGTTTTAATCTATGTTTGGTAGACTTGGGTGTGGGGAGTTTGCACTGGTTTTCTGGGAGAGAGGCCCAGCCCTTCCTCTGGTTCCCCATCACACTTGCCCTAGTGAAAAAGCACCTAGAGCTTAGGAGAGTGTGTAAAGCCTCCACTGTGTGCGCTGTACTGCTCACTGAAGTCCGTCAGTGCTGACTGGGGCAGACGGCGGCACATAAAAATGGCGTCACCCCACTCTTTGTTCCCTGGAGATGGGAGTTCGTGCTCACTGCTATTCAGGAAACTCTCACAGAAGAGGGAACAACCTCCCCTCATTTGTCCCTGGCTTCCCTCACATCCCTACCTTCACCCTGTGAGCTGTTTGCCCACCCAGTGGCCATCTCAGGCATGCTGTCTGGGTTTCAATACTCCACATTTTCAGGATCTAGTGTAGCATGGACCTACACTAATCCTCCGGGGAAGTGTCTAGCCACACTGTGGCTGGTGCTGCTTCGTCCGTGAAGGACAGTCACCCAAACGTGCAGGGACTTGGAGTTCATGGTAAAATGTAACACAAAAGCCAATGCCCAGGTTAGCTGTACTCAGAAGCTGCCTCTGCTCCTATGGTTATGGGCAGGGCAGCTCACTGGTGTTGCTGGCTGTTTTGTCCCTGGAGAGGCAGTGCCACCTCTCCCAAATGCACTCCAAAAAGACTACTCCTGGGTTTCTGCCCTCTTTCTCCACAGGAGCACCTCTATACTGGCCAGGCTCCAGCCTTGGTGAGGGTGTGGACTCCTAACACTTCAGACTTTGAGCTCCACTGCTTCTAAGAACTTGCTATAATCAGCCCCGCTCGTTTTTTTCCCCTCAGTGGTTTTGGGGAAATGTTTTTCTTGTGCAGTGCCCTCCACATGTACTCTCTCACATACTTTCTCTCCTATCTCCCTGATCAGGGCTCCCTCCCCTCCCCACCACCTATGATTCTTTCCTCTCCCAAATGCTGTCTTCACACTTCCTACCTTCCACAGTGTAGCCTCTTTTCTCCCTCTAGTTGTGCACTTTGTTTTTTTCAGTCCTCAGATTGATTTCTTGGGTGTTCAGAATGATTTGATATTTATCTAGCTGTGTTCCAGGGACAAGGAAAACATAGGGGCCCCCTACTACTCCTTCATCTTTATGCCTCCTCCTTCTCCAGGAGTCTGAAGAGCCATGTGCAAAGGGTGTCTGGTGGGCAGGGCTGCAAACAGCAGCTCCGGTAGTGAGACTGGTGGGAGGCCTGGATCTGCTGCTACAAACCAGGAGAGGCTAGGGTACTTGTGTCAATGGCTACTGTCCCCCCAAGAACCGCTCTCCGAGGTCCCTGGGACCTGGGGCTTTAGTTTTTCTCTCCCTTCCTGGCCCACACAGAGCATGAGAAGTACCTTACTTCCCCTGAGGTCACACCTCCTGTGCCCTGGCTTCGAGCACAGAGGCTGATGGAGTCAGTGTCCAGGACGTGAGGTTCGAGTGAGTCTCTAATGCGGTTTGAACTCCGAAGTCCAAGGGTAGGTCTGCAGAGAAGTCACTTCTGTGGTAAAGCCTGTGTCCTCCCTCTGGTTGAAATTCTTCTCATGAGGAGGTTGGGCCAGAGTGGCACAGGGCAGCCTTAGTGCCCACCTTCCCTGCCCTGTCCACTCTCACAGCCACAGTGATAGGCCTCACTGCCCTGCTCCATCCACTCTAGAGGGCTTCCCGTGACAGCCAAACACAACAGAGTGTCCTGACAAGAGCCTCTAGAGCTCTGCTCTCCTCCTCTTCTTACCTCTGAAGCCTCCTTGCTGTTTACAGAGAGTAAGTGCCTTCAGGCTCAGGGCCTTGTACCTGTAGTTCTTTCTCTGTGCCTGAGACACCCTGTCTCTAGCTGTCTATAAGCCTCACTCTCTTTTTCAGGCCCCCATGTTGTGAGCCTTCACTCATCATCCAACTCCAGTCCTCCTCTTCCACTATATTCTCTGTCCCTTATCCAGGATCCCCCTTTCACGGCCTGGTGCCATCCTGCATAGCTACTTGTTTGTTGAACCGTCCTCTTCCTCCTCCAGTTAGAGCAGTTGCTGTACAGGTCAGGAGGGGAGTGTGCCCACTGCCTGTCCCTGGGAATTGCCTCCTCATGGTTGCTGCTCATGAAATACAAGTGTCTCTTGGCATCCGATTAGTTCCCACCTGTGCAGGGAGAGTCAGGATAGCAGGGGTTTCCACGTTTCCTGAGTCTGTTTGGCTTCTGAATTGCAGCTAGGAGATAGTAAGATGTCTGATGTCGAGGGAGCCATCTGAAAATCTGTCTGAATCTGCTCAGGTCCTGTACTGGGGTAGTGGGAGTTCCAGTAGGGGAGTTTGAGAACTTGGGAAATAGGAAACTTGTAACTGCTAACTTAAAAGGGAAAGGGAAGACCCAGGTCAGACGGTGGGATGAAAGGAGAGCCCCTGGGGCCACTGAGTCAGAGGACATCAGTGGGTGTGACTTGTGTAGCCCAGGCTCCTGGGGGTGGTCACTGTTACCTGGGAGATGACCGAGGTTCCTGAATTTATCCCTAGAGGCGATCCTCTATGCAAAACACTTTAAGAAGGAAAGAACCGAATGTCTCTTTAGAATGCCTCCCCTTGAAATACATTTGTGCTTGAAAGAGTAATGTGTGCTGGTCTGAAAAATCCCCTTACCTGGCCCTGGGCCTGGTGGTGCTGGGTCTGGGATGCTGTCGAGGCTCGGGACTCTGTGGCGGGAGCGCCGTCCTCTCAGGCGGTCCTTGAACAGAGTTTTCTGCTGACGCATTGTCTCTGCTGCACATTTTGTTTGCTGTCGTTGCAGCAGCTTTACTGTTGGGAGTGGAGCCGGTTCAAAGCCAAAGTCTACAAAGCTGCTGGAGGTCCTGAATGCACTGGAGGAGTATGAGTCTGGCCACAGCCGGGAGGAGATCTTCATTGCGCCTCCGGACAATGCCTCAGGGGACTTCACTGACGAGGACTCCGGTGACGAAGATGGCCGGGGAGGTTCCCACCTGCCAGGCAGCATCCTGCATGCCATTGTGGTGCCCGAGGATTCTGGCACCGAGGAGGAGGAGGACCTGCCGCCGGCCATGAAGCGGCAGAAGGTCATAGTGGAGCCTCAGCGTATTTGGACGAAAAGAGATATCCGGCCCGACTTCAGCAGTTGGACGGCATCGGATCCTCACATAGAGGATCTCAGAAGCCAGGAACTGAGTCCTGTGGGCCTCTTCGAGTTGTTCTTTGATGAAGGAACAATTAACTTCATTGTTAATGAAACCAATCGTTATGCTTGGCAGAAAAATGTCAACCTTGGGCTCACAGCCCAGGAATTAAAGTGTGTTTTGGGCATTTTGATTTTAAGTGGGTATATATCCTATCCGAGGAGAAGGATGTTTTGGGAAACATCCCCCGATTCACATCATCATCTTGTGGCTGATGCAATTAGAAGGGACAGATTTGAACTGATCTTCTCATACCTGCATTTTGCAGATAATACTGAGCTGGATGAAAGCGACAGGTTCGCCAAAGTCAGGCCTCTCATTGTACGGATGAATCGCAATTTCCAGAAGCATGCGCCCCTGGAAGAGTTCTACAGCTTCGGAGAGTCCATGTGTGAGTACTTCGGGCACCGGGGATCCAAGCAGCTGCGTGCCGGGAAGCCCACGCGGTTGGTCTACAAAATCTGGTGTGGGACAACCAGCAGGGGCTACCTGGTGTGGTTTGAGCCCTCCCAGGGCACGCTGTTCACCAAGTCGCACAGGGGCCTGGACCTTGGGGGCAGTATGGTGGTCAAGTTTGTGGACGCGCTGCAGGAGCGTGGCTGTCTGCCATACCACATATTCTTTGACAAGGTTTTTACAAGTGTCAAACTCATGTCCATTTTGAGGAAAAAGGGGGTAAAGGCCACAGGAACTGTTCGTGAGTACAGGACTGAGCGATGTCCCCTCAAAGATCCCAAAGAACTGAAGAAAATGAAGAGGGGCTCGTTTGATTATAAAGTTGATGAGAGCGAGGAGATTATCGTGTGCCGCTGGCATGATAGCAGCGTGGTCAACATCTGCTCCAATGCTGTGGGCATAGAGCCCGTGGGGCTCACTGGCCACCATGCGGGAGCAGCCAAGACGCGGACCCAGGTCCATCAGCCCTCCCTGGTGAAGCTGTACCAGGAGAAGGTGGGGGGTGTCAGTCGGATGGACCAGAACATTGCCAAGTACAAGGTGAAGATCCGTGGCATGAAGTGGTACTCGAGCTTCATCGGCTACGTCATCGATGCTGCCCTCAATAATGCCTGGCAGCTGCACAGGATCTGCAGCCACGACGCCCAGGTGGACCTCCTGGCCTTCCGGAGGTACGTGGCCTGCGTGTACCTGGAGAGCAATGCTGACATGTCCTCCCAGGGGCGACGAAGCAGGCGGCTGGAAACTGAGAGCCGCTTTGACATGATTGGGCACTGGATAGTCCACCAGGACAAGAGGACCCGGTGTGCCCTCTGCCACTCGCAGACCAACACCCGCTGCGAGAAGTGCCAGAAGGGCGTCCACGCCAAGTGCTTCAGGGAGTACCATATCCGGTGATGCACGGTGGGCAGAGGGAGCCCTCTGGAAGCTTGGTTTGTGAGATGCCCACAGCCAGTTACATACAGTACGTGGAGCACTAGGTTTTGCATTGGAAAAGAGACCTGAATCCCTAATGATGTGCTTTTGTATCCCCCCCTCATGTCCATTACATTTATATTTTTATTGTCTTCTGTGATGCCTACATGTAACATAAGTCACTATTTATATTGATAATTATAGGTGTTTCTAAGTCTCTATACTATTATTTATTTCAATGATGGGCCCCTTTTTATTCAAATAAAAATCTTGCTCCAGGGGCGCCTGGGTGGCTCAGTGGGTTAAAGCCTCTGCCTTCGGCTCAGGTTATGATCCCAGGGTCCTGGGATCGAGCCCCGCATTGGCTCTCTGCTCAGCAGGGAGCCTGCTTCCTTCTCTCTCTCTGCCTGTTTTTCTGCCTACTTGTGATCTCTGTCAAATAAATAAATAAAATCTTTACAAAAAAAAAAAATCTTGCTCCAGGTGATACCTGCGTCCTAGTAAAGAAAATCAAATACAGCCAAAAACTTAGAGAAACTTTCATGAAGACTGAAAAAGTTTTATAATTGTATGCTATTGATTATAATCTAAGTTAGGACAATAGTATATAAGCATGGTATTAATATGATGAAGGATATTTTGTCACATTATTTCACTTTAACACTAGCAAACTGTCCAGGGATAGATAATCTGCCTTGTGTTTATTCAGATGGCTAGATTTGTAGAGTTTGTATTTTCTGATAAAAATATTTTCCTAATTCAACTATAGCCTTATGGAATCCATTTTTATAACTAATGTGAGATAGGACACTGTTTTCCCCCCAAAATGATGGTTTGTATCATTTATGAAAATATATGTGTATTTCCCCACTGATTTAAATTCTACCTGTATAAATTCTGAAGTTTGAGATTAAGTTTTGAAACATAGAAAATATTTTATGTTGAAAAATAGTGAAATATATTCCAGAAGAATTAAAGAAATACATGTAAAAATTTGGAACTATCAGAAATCAAAGAAAAGATGTTGAATGTCTTCTCTTTATTTGGGAAAGAACTTTTTACAACAGCACAAATTTAAGAGGGGGCACATATTCTGCTGTACAAAACTAACATGGTCATTCATTACCAAAGTTAAAATGCAAATGGAGAAAATACATTCTAAATTATTACATTTAGGGACACCTAGGTGGCTCAGTCCATTAAGAGTCTGCCTTTGGCTCAGGTCCTGATCCCAGGGTCCTTGGATCAAGCCCCATATCAGGCTCCCTGCTCAGTGGGGAGTTTCTTCTCCCTTTCCCTCTGCCTCTACCTCTGCCTCCTGCTTATACTTTCTCTCAAATAAATAATCTTTTAAAAAATAGTAAATAAGGCAAAAAAATCTGCATCTTTGTAAAAAAAATTTATTCTGTGAATTGGTATATGGGAAGTCACTATACCATGCTTGCGATTTTTCAACTCCACGCCAAGTAGTTACAACTGAAGGGTTAGGAATTGAACCTGTGTAGTCATAAGGAATGTCATCTAATTACTCAAGCAAGAAAAGAAAAAATACTCAAAATTTAAAAAAGCTGGATTATAAAGTTATTTCCCTGTCAGTCTTAGTAAATACAATGATGGTATGAAAAAATAACATTCCTCTACCCCAAGCAGATGTCCCTTGCAGGTCTTCCATTTAATTTTGTATTCTAGGCCTTTATAAGTTATCTCTAGGGTGGTGGGTGGCTCAGTGGGTTAAGCCTCTGCCTTCAGCTCAGGTCATGATCCCAAGGTCCTGGGATCGAGCCCCACATTGGGCTCTCTGCTCAGGAGGGAGCCTGCTTCCCCACCCCCACCCCCCGCCTGCTGCTCTGCCTACTTGTGATCTCTCTCTGTTAAATAAATAAATCTTTAAAAAAAAGTTGTCTCTAAATGTTATAAATTAAATTATTTACCCCCTAGTGTGGAATATCAGCCATAATATGGGATGAATTTTATTATAAAAACATTTTTAAATAAATAAATAAATAAATACATTTATAGTAATATCCTTAGGAAATAAAGATCACATAGACACACTGAAAGCAAGGGTAAAATGTACAATGCTGTAGAAAAATGATGACAGATAAAAACAAATGAATAGTTAATACATGCAAGAGGTTCCACTCTGTTGGCAATGAAATTCAAATAACAGCAATTGGTAGATTTTTTTTTTCACTAAATGCATTTGTTACTTACACACCACTGCTGTTGAAAGGTGGCAGACTCATGTGGTACCTGAGGGAGTGTAAATCTGTACATCATTTCTGAAGGCAATTTGATAAGGTCTATCAAAAATTTTCAAACCTGTTCATTACTATAAAGTGAAGCAGATGTTTAGTCCATAGTGATGTAAGTATTTAAAAGAAGGGAGAAAGGGCATTTTCTTTCTTTGGTAGAATCCTAGTTAGTGTTCCCCTTCCTGGACTACATTGCCTCTCCAAGGACAAAAGACCCTGCAGGTGCCAGCAAATGGCCTTTCATCAGCAGGGGACACAGGTACGTGCAGAGGGGGGTAACCTGGTTGCTGCTTTCTCTTCTTCTTCTTCTTTTTTTTTTTTTTTTGTAAGATTTTTAAAATGTATTTGTCAGAGAGAGATTGAGAAAGAGCACAAGCAAGGAGAGGGGCAGGCAGAGGGAGAAGCAGGCTCCCTGCTGAGCAAGGAGCCCAATGCAGGACTCCATCCTAGGACCCTGGGATCATGACCCCAGCCAAAGGCAGACGCTTAATTGAGTGAGCCACCCTGACACCTTTTTTTTAAAAATTGTATTTATTTGTTCAAGAGCATGCATGAGCAGGGGGGAGGGGTAGAGGCAGAGGGACAAGCAGACTCCCTGCTGTACAGGGATCCCAATGCCAGGCTTGATCCCAGGACCCTGAGATCATGACCTCAGCCACTGAACGGAGTGAACCACCAGGCACCTCTGCTTTTTGTTTCTACAGCGTAGATCCTGCACACTGAGCAGGCATGGGGCTATTTTTCTGGGACAAAGGACACCAGACAGAGTGACAAGGCTCTACTCTGGAAGGGGAATGGGTCCATGGGGTTTCGGGTCCTTTAAGATTTGGAGTTTTAAATCTCAGCCGTGTGCCAAAGATAAAATGCGGGAGAACTGTGGTGCTGGGGTGGTACAAACTCCCCCTTGCCACCAAAACAGTCGGACTTTTGTGTGGGGGAGGGGGTGTTAGGCTTCTTTTCTTCTTTTCTTTTTTCCCAGGTTTATTTTCACAAACAAAACCAAGCACACCTAGATAAACACTCCCCATTGCAAACAAGAAGGAATCTTCAGACAACTGATCTGGGGAAAGGAGCAGCCACACAGGCGCAGAGTGCACACAGCAAACACCAGAAACACTTCCTGAAATGCCAGGCACTGGACAGTGTATGACCCCTTTTTAATACAGCATTACACTCAGGTGCAGGAACCATAACAAGCTTTCAAAGAAACACACAAAGACAGAAATTTAGCCAAAATGACAAGATGGAGGAATTCACCCTGAAAGGAAGTCAAGAAGAAATCACAGCAAGGGACTTGCTCAAAACAGATAAAACCTGAACAAGAGTGTAGGACGACAGTCATAAGACTACGAACTGGGCTTTAAAAAGCATAGAAGACACCAGAGTAAACTTAGCTGCAGAGATAAAAGACCTAAAAACTAGTCAGGTTGAAAAAAAAAAAAAAGTTATACCTGGAAAGAAAAAAAAAAAATCAGTATGGGAATTGAAGAAGCAGCACAGAGAATAAGTAATATAGAAGAAAAAAATTATGTAAAATAAGGAAGCTGAAAAGAAGAGGGAAAGAAAAGTATTAGATAGCTAAGGTAGACTTAGGGAACTCAACAATTCCATAAAACACAATAATCTTTATACCATAGTCCCAGAAGAAGAGTGGGGAAAAGGGGCAGAAGGTTTATTTGCACAAATTATAGCTGACAACTTCTCTAATTTGGGGAAGGACATTGGCATTCAAGTCCAAGGGGGCACAGAGACCTCCCTTTAAAGTCAAGAAAAACAGGTGGACATGATGTACAGTGAAACACGCAAAATACAAAGATAGAGAATTCTGAAAACAGCTAAGGACAAAAGGGACTTAGCCAATGAGTGCAGAAACAAAAGCAACAGAACTGTCCACTGAAACTTGAAGAGAGTGGCAGGAAATAACCAACGTGCTGAATGGGGAAAATATGCAGCCAAGAATACTTTACCCAGCAAGACTTTCATTCAGAATAGAAGGAGAGATAAAGTATTTCCCAGACAGACAAAAACTGAAGGAATTTGTAAACACTAAACCAGCCCTGCAAGAAATGTGAAAGGAGACCCTGAGCAGAAATAGAGACTAAAGGCAACAAAGACTAGAAAGAAACAATCTAAAGGACCAGCAAATTTACAGGGATTACAATGGCACTTAATTCTTATCTATCAATAAATATGCTGAATGTAAATGGACTAAATGCAATCAAAGGGCATAGGGTATCAGAATGGATTAAAAACAACAACAACCACCAAAACTTATTGATTCGCTGCTTACAAAGGGCTTGTTTTAGACCCAAAGACATCATCACCTTGAAAGTGAGGGGGTGGAAAACAATTGTTGTGCTAATGGACATCAAAGAAAAGCTGGAGTGGCTGTCCTTTTATCAGACAAAATCAGACAACTCGATTTTAAACTAAAGACTTCTCTTGTATTGCAAGATGGAGATGGACATTAAAGTGTAATAAAGGGGTCTATCCAAAAAGCTCTAACAATTGTAATATTTATGCCTCGAACGTGGGAGCAGCCAATTATACAAACCAATTAATAACAAAATTAGAGAAACACGTTGATAATAATACTTAATAGTAGGGGATTCTAACACTCCACTCAAAGCAATGGACAGATCATCTAAGCAGATTAACAGGGAAACAAGGACTTTGAATGACACACTGGACCTGATGGACTTAACATATACACACAGAGCATTTCATCCCAAAGCAGGGCATGGAACATTTTCCGGAATTAGTCACATAGTCACAAATCGGATCTCAGCAGTTACAAAATGATTGAGATCATACCATGCATAGATTCAGACCACAATGCTATAAAATGAAGTCAACCACAAGAAAAAAAAGTGGAAGGACTACAACTACATGGAGGTTAAAGAATATCCTACTAAAGAAAGAATGGGTTAACCAAGAGATTAAGAAGAAACACATGGGAGCAAATGAGAACGAAAGTAACACTAAACCTTTGGGATGCAGCAAAGGCAGTCTTAAGAGGGAAGTATTTAGCAATACAGACTTTCCTCAAGAAGCAAGGAAAGACTCAAATACACAACCTAACCTTACACCTAAAGGAGCTTGAGAAAGAAAAGCAAAGCCTAAATCCATCAGGAGAAGGCAAATAATAAACATCAGAGCAGAAATAAATGATACAAAATTAAAAACCAGAACAGATAAGTGAAACTAGGAGCTCGTTCTTTGAAAGAATAGCCAGATTTATCAAAAAGAAGAGAAAATAAATAAAATTATGAGTGCAAGAGAAGAGATCACAACCAACACTGAAGAAATACAAACAAATATAAGATAACATTATGAGCAATTATATGCCAACAAATTAGGCAATCTGGAAGAAATGGATACATTCCTAAAAACATAAAAATTACCAAAACTGAAACAGGAAGAAAAAAAAAAAAAACCCTCAATAGACCCATAACGAGCAATGAAATTGAATCGGTAATCAAAAATCTCTCAACAGAGGGCACGTATTGCATGGAGCACTGGGTGTTGCACATAAACAATGAATCTTGGAACACTGCATCAAAAACTAAAGATGTATTTTATGGTGACTAACACAACACAATAAAAAAAAAAATCTCCCAACAAACAAGAGTCCAGGGCCAGAAGTCTTCCCAGGGGAATTCTACAAAACATTTAAAAAAGAATTCACCTAGGGACACCTGGGTGGCTCAGTTGGTTAAGCGGCTGCCTTTGGCTCAGGTCATGATCCCAGCGTCCTGGGATCGAGTCCCACATCGGGCTCCTTGCTCAGTGGGGAGCCTGCTTCTCCCTCTGCCTCTGCCTACCACTCTGTCTGCCTGTGCTCATGCTCTCTCTCTCTGTCTCTCTCTCTCTCTAACAAATTAAAAAAAAAAAAAATCTTAAAAAAAAAAAAAAAAGAATTCACCTATTCTTCTAAAGCTCTTTCAAAAAATAGAAATGGAAGGAAAACTTCCGAACTCTTTCTATGAGACCAACATTACCTTAATTCCAAAAGCAGACAAAGACACCATCAAAAAGAAGAATTATAGACCAAAATCCCTGATGAACATGGATGCAAAAATTCTCACCAAGATACTAGCTAATAGGATCCAACAATACATTAAAAGCATTATCCACCATGACCAGGTGGGATTTATTCTTGGGATGCAAGTGTCATTCAACATCTGCAAATCAATCAATGTGATACAATACATTAATTAAAAAAGGACGAGAACCATATGATCCTCTCAGTTGAAGCAGGAAAAGCATTTGATAAATGCTTGGCAAAATACAGCATCCTTTCTTGATTAAAACTCTTCAAAGTGTTGGCATAAAGGGAGCATTCCTCAGTATCTTAAAAGCCATCTATGAAAAGCCCACAGTGAATATAATTTTCTTTTTTTTCTAAGATTTTTTACTTATTTTTTTGACACAGAGCACAAGCAAGGAGTAGCAGGCAGAGGGAGAGGGAGAAGCAGGCTCCTCACAGAGCAGGGAGAGCCCAATGTGGGACTTGTTCCCAGGACACCACATTCATGACCTGAGCCAAAGGCAGTCACTTAACCAACTGAGCCACCTAGGCACCCAGGAATATCACTTTCAATGGGGGAAAACTGAGAGCATTTACCTTAAGGTCAGGAACACAACAGGAATGCCCATTCTCACGACTTTTGTCCAATATAGTACTAGAAGTCTTAGCCTCAGCAGTCAGGCAACAAAAAGAAATAAAATGTCTTCAAATCGGCAAAGAAGAAGTCAAACTCTCTCTCTTTGCCAATGACATGATACTTTATGTGGAAAACTCAAAAGACTCCACCCCAAAAATGCTAGAACTCATACAGCATTCAGTAACATGGCCAGATACAAAATCAATGCACAAAAACCAGTGACATTTCTATACACCAACAATGTGACTGAAGAAAGAGAAATTAAGGAATTGACTCCATTTACAATTGCACAAAAATCATAAGATACCTAGGAATAAACCTAATCAAAGAGGCAAAGGATCTGTATTTTAAAAACTACAGAACACTTATGAAAGAAATTGAGGAAGTCACAAAGAGATGGAAAAACATTTCGTGCTCATAGATCGAAAGAACAAACATTGTTAAAATATCTATGCTGCCCAGCACAATCTACACATTCAATGCAATCCCTATGAAAATACCATCAACATTTTTCACAGAGCTAGAACTAAATAATCCTAAAATTTGTATGGAACCAGAAAAGACCCCAAATAGCCAGAGGAATTTTGAGAAAGAAAACCAAAACTGGGGACATCACAATGCCTTACTTCATGATAGCTTACAAAGCTCTAATCATCTGGATAGTATGGTACTGAAACAAAAACAGACACATAGATCAATGGAAGAGAATAAAGAACCTATAAATGGACCATCAACACTATAGTCAGCTAATCTTTGACAATCAGGAAAGAATACCCAATGGAAAAAAGACAGTCTCTTTAATAAATGGTGTTGGGAAAATTGGACAGCTATGTACAGAAGAATGAAACTCAACCAGTCTCTTACACCATACACAAAGATAAAATTAAAATAGGTGAAAAACCTAAATGTGAGACAGGAATCCATCAAAATCCTAGAGGAGAACACAGTCAGTAACCTCTCTGACATCAGTCACAGTAACTTCTTTGCTAGACATGTCTCCAATGGCAAGAAAAACAAAAGCAAAAATAACTCTTGGGACTTCATTAAGATAAAAGCTTCTACACAGCAAAGGAAACAGTCAACAAAACTATTTGATAATCACATGACAGATTAAGGGCTAGTATGCAAGATCAATGAAGAACTTCTCAAACTCAACACCAAAAAACAATCCAGTCAAGAAATGGGCAGAAGACATGAACAGACACCTCTCCAAAGAAAACATCCAAATGGCCAACAGACACATGAAAAAATGCTCCACATCACTTGTCATCAGGGAAACACTAATCACAACCACAATGAGATACCACCTTACAGCAGCTAGAATGGCTAAAATTAACAATACAGGAAACAACAAATGCTGGTGAGGATGCAGAGAAAGGGGAACCCTCTTACACTGTTGGTGGGAATGTAAGCTGGTACAGCCACTCTGGAAAACGGTATGGAGGTTCCTTAAAAAGTTAAAAGTAGAGCTACCCTGTGACCCAGCAATTACACTACTGAGTATTTACCCCAGTGATACAGATTTAGTGATCCAGAGGGGCACCTGCCCCCCAATGTTTATAGCAGCAATGTCCACAATAGCCAAGCTGTGGAAAGAACCTAGATGTCCTTCAACAGACGAATGGATAAAGAAGATGTGGTATATGAATATATAGAATGGAATATTACTCAGCCATCAAAAGTGAATACCTACCAATTACGTCAATATGGATGGACCCGGAGGGTATTATGCTGGGTGAAATAAGTCAGTCAGAGAAAGACATTATCATATGGTTTCATTTATATGTGGAATATAAGACTCTGTGTATTTGTATGGATATGCATATGGTAGGGGAGGGAAAACTGAATGGGAAGTCTTCAGAGAGGGAGAAAAACTACTAGAGACCGTTAAGTATAAGAAACAAACCGGGTTGCTGCAGGGGAGGTAGGTAAGGAATTGGGTAATTTGGTGATCAGCATTAATGAGGGGACATGATGTGATGAGTACTGGGTGTTACAAGCCACTGACAAATTATTGAGCACTACATCTGAAACTATGTACTATATGTTGACTAATAGAATTTAAATTAAAAAATAAAGGGTTGCCTGGATGGCTCAGTCGATTGGGCATCTGCCTTCAGCTTGGGGTGTGATGCCAGGGTCCTGGGATTGAGCCCTGCATCAGGCTCTCTGCTCAGCGATGCTTTTGCTCTCTCTCTCAAATAAACAAATAAAATCTTTTAAAAAGTTAATTAATTAATTAAAAATTAAAATGAAAAAACATACATGTTAAAGGTAATATGTAAAAATAAAATTAAAAAAATTAACAGTAGAAGATATATTGGAAAATATATGAAAATAAATGAAAAAATAAGTTAAAAAAATAAAAATAGAAAGGAAGCAGATCCTATTTCCCTTAGAGATGAAGCTGTGCAGCACTTTATGATCAATAAACTTGGTGGAAGTTAGTTGTTTGAGCTGATTTCTGAAGGGGGGCCCTGATGTACTGATTCTCAGGCTGACTTGTTCTTTGGAAGTAGAGCTCCAGGGTGTAGCGTGGGCAGGGCCCCCTGTATGGAGCTCTGGCCTCCACTAGATGGCACTGTTTTGGCCCTGAATGCTCTCAGCACTGATGGGTGGGATGAAAATTGCTGTCTGCTCTAGCCTCAGAGCTGAAAGTTTGAGCCCCCTACTCTTCAGGGAGCCCTCAGAGAATAGCAACCCATCACCCTATTTGTGTCCCTTGTTTCCATCTGATTCCTATATTCACCCTGCCTGTGTCTGAGCCTTGTAATCTCAGGCATGCGACCAAGTTGCAAAACTCCAAATTCCAGGGACTTCCAAGGAGGGGGACCCACACTGTTCTTCCCGAAAAGGGTCTTGCCAAGATTGCCGGCCAGGAAAGCAGGCACACGACCATACGACTGTTTGCGGTTTATAGCAGAAGGCTGGCACCAAGACCCACCGCTCTCCCCTGGCTTCCTGTTTCCTCTGCCCAGGAGCCTAGACCATGTTGGCATCACCCATTTCTCCTGCAACCCAGGGGATCCTCAGACCACCCTATCACTCCTGGGATTCTGCCCCTCCTTTGCCACCTGAGCACCTTTAACATATCAGACAGTAGTGAACTTCCAAAAGTTCAGATTTTGTGCTCTGCTGCTTCTAATACCTTGCCGCAGCCTCAGTAAGCAGGCTTCCTCCCTGCCACCAAATCCACAGCTGTATCTCCCCCAAGTGAACTTCCACACCTCCTACCTTCCAGAAGGTGGTCACTTCTCTACTTAGAGATTTGCAGATTTTGTTCTCTCAGACCTCTGATTGATTTTTTAGGTTTTCAGAATGATTTGATAACTATCTAGCTGTGTTCAATGGACAAAAAAGTTCATGGTCCCCCGCTCTTTTACCATCTTCACTCCTCCTTTCCTCTGTAATCCAAAGAGTCCCTTTTAATATTTCTTGCAGATCTGGTTTAGTGGTCATGAACGCCTTTAGTTTTTGTTTTTTCTGGGGGATCTCTTCCTGTCTCCTATTCTGAATGACAGCTTTGATTAGGGTACCTTTGTAGTAGTTTCCCATTCAGCACTGTGAACATATCATGCCTCTCCCTAATGGCTTTTTAAAAGTTCTGTTGAAAAATCTCCTGCTAGCCTTATTTTATCTTGGGCATTGCCGACTTCTTTTGTCTTTCTACTTTAACATTTTTTTTTAGTCACTCTATTTTGTCACTTTAATTACAATGTGTCTAGGTGTGGGTCTCTTTTATTGATTTTGTGGGGAGTTCTCTATGCCTTCTAGATCTGGATATCCGTTCCTTCCCTAGATTAGGGAAGTTTCAGCTACTATTTTTCCAGATAAATTTTCTGTCCCCTTTTCTCTCTTCTCCCCTCCTCCTCACCCCCCTCCTCCTCCTCCTCCTCCTCCTTCTTCTTCTTCTTGGACTCCTCTAATATGAATGTTATCACATTTGATGGAATCACTGAGTTCCCTAAGTCTATTCTCATTTTGCATGATTCTTTTTTCTCTTTTGTTCAGCCTGATTATGTTCCATTAGTCTGTCTTCTAGGTCACTAACTCATTCCTCTGCTTCTACTATCCCGTTCTTCATTTCCTCAAACATTCTCTCTCTCTCTCTCTCTTTTTTTTTTTTTTTGGTGCACCTTTTCTCTGCTGTGTTATTCCGTATCTGTGTTAAGAGCCTCGCTCATATCTTCTTCCATTTTCTTATATCCAGTGACTATCCTTATGATCATTGCTTTAAATTCCCTATCAGGCACGTTATTTATATCTGTTTTGCTTAGCTCGCTGGCTGTGGCCTTGTCTTGTTCTTTCATTTGGAATAATTTTCTCTTGTCTCATTTTGTTTGTCTCTCTGCATCTGTGTCTATGTTTAAGAAATTAGCTATGTCTCCTGCTCTTGAATGTGGCGATTGTATGAAGAAGAGCTCCTGAAGTGTGTTGCTCATGACCAGCCCTTTTGTCTGAGTTGTTTTTCCTTTCAGTCACCTGAAAGGAAAAACCCACCCATGCAGTCGTCTGTACTGATTCTCTGCCTGTTACGGGCTGTGTTTGCTTCTGTGGTGTTAGTGAGACACAGGCAGACCAGCTCTCAGGGGGCATGCCCAATGAATAACTTGGGAGTAGGACAGTAGTGTGTTGGCAAAATTTGTCGTGTCACTAGTCCTATGCCAGTTGCCCTGAAGTGTGGTGTGGCTGGGAGCATGAGGCTCAGTGAAATACCCAAGGATGCCTGGGTGAAGTCTGGTCCATGCATGAGTGGTTGAGGGCATGTGGCTAGGCTCAGTCCTGCCCCTGGGTGCTGCACATGGTAACAGTTGTGCACCTAGCAGCTGGGCAGAGGGCATGATGGTGGATGGTAGTGCATGGCTAGATGGTATGTACGGCACCTTTAACAAAATTTGCCCTGATCCCTGGTTTGAAGTTACAGGTGTTTGTGTAGCCCTGCCTCCTGCAAGTTGCTCTGTATTTAAGCTGAGTGGCAGGGCAGGAAAATGGCACCTGCAACTTCCCTCATTTTCAAAGAATTCCCTCAATATGCTCCAAAATCAATATGAACAATCTGTCTCCTATTTGCCTCCAGCGTTGTGTAAACTGCCAATTTTATGTTGCCTCTGCAGCTGGGTGTCTCTTTGAGGGCAGCAACCCAGCTTTCATTGGCCCTCCCCACTCACCCAGTGCTGTGTGACTTTTCAAGCTCCAGGTTCCATGACCCACTGGTTTTACAAACCTATGGACTTCAGCCCCTCTGGTTTTTAAAGCCAAACGTTATAGGAATTAGTCTTCTCTGTGTGAGCTTCCTGGTGCAAGGGCACATTTCTTTTCCTGCCTTTTCCACAAGTGCAGGCTCCTCCTTCCTAGGGGCAGCCTCCTTCCATTTCTGACCTTCCTAAATCTTTCAGATGCAGCTTCTTCTCTATATTTAGTTGTTTACTTTGTTCCATCAGTCTTCAGTCACTTTCCCTTTTATTGCCTTGTACATGGATGATATCTTGTGCTCATGGGACCAGGTGAGCTCAGCGTCCTTCCACTCCACCATTGTTCCAAGCTCTAATTGAAGCTAGCCCATTTTCTTACATCATGTACAAAATGAAATGGATTAGTGACCTAAATTTAAGATCTGGAGCCATAAAACTCCTTTAAAAGATCCCTAGACAGTAATTTCTTTGACATTGACTTTACCAATATTTTTCTGGATATGTCTTCTCGGGCAAGGGAAACAAAAACAAAATTAAACTATTAAGACTATATCAAACTAAAAAGCTTTTGCACAGTGAAGCCAACTCACTGAATGGGAGAAGATATTTGTAAATGGTATGTTCAATAGGAAGTTAATATCAAAGATATGTAAAGAACTCATACAACCCAGTGCCAAAAAATTCCAGTTAAAAAAATAAGCTGAAGACCTGAAAAGACATTTTTCTGAAGAAGACATTCAGGTGGCCAGCAGACATATAAGAGGATGCTCAATGTCACTAATCATGAGGGAAATGCAAATAAAAACCACTGCTATGAGATATCACCTCACCTCATCCAAAATGGCTGGTAATAAAAAAAGAAAAGTAACAAGTGTTGGTGAGGATGAGAAAGAAGAACTACACTATTGGTAGGAATGCAAATTGGTGTAGCTACTATGGAAAACAGTATAGAGGCTCTTCAAAAAATTAAAAATAGAATTACCATATATGATCCAGTAAATTCCATTGCTCTGGGTATTTCTCCCCCAAAATGAAAACACCAATTCAAGGAGATATATGCACTTCTATGTTTATTTCAGCATTATTTAAAATATCCAAAATACAAAAGCAACTTTAATGTTCATTGATAAATGGACAAAGAAGAGTGGTGTATATATATGCACAATGCAATATTAGCCATAAAAAAGAATGAAATTTTGCCATTCCTGACCACCTAGATGGACCTAGGGTATTTTGCTAAGTGAAATAAGTCAGACAGAGAAGACAAATACCATGTAATTTTGCTGATATTTGGAATTCAGAAAGCAGAACAAATGAACAAAGTGAAGCAAAAACATACAACTCATAAATACAGAGAACAAAATGGTGGTTGCCAGAGGGGATGGGAGAGGAATAGGCAACATAGGTGAAGGCGGATTAGGAGATACAAACTTCTAGTTGTAACACTAATAATTCACTAAGATGAAAAGCACAGCATATGAAATATAGTCAATACTATTGCAATAACTTTCTATGGGGACAGACAATAACCCTACTCACTGTGGTGGGCATTTTGTAATGTATATAATTGTCTAATCACTGTGTTGTACACCTGAAACTAGTATAATTTTATGTCAACTATATTTCAGATTAAAAGAAAAATAATTTAAAAAGAAAATATGTCACAAAAAAAGTAATTAATAAATTTTATATACAAACTTGATAGTATTTTCCTCTGGTTGGTCAGAATATGGGCTTTTCCCCCTCTTTCACTGTATTTTTTGAAAATTTCTAGAGTAAGTAATCATATTATTAATAAATATTTTTTTCAGACCTGAAAAAAATGTGGTAAGTCATAAGTAATGGGAAACTAGCAGAATCTGTAATGAAGCCAGGAAATCAGAGTTGTTTTTTTTTTAAAGAGTTTATTTATTCATTAACATTAACTAGGGGAACAATAAAGAATCTGGGTGTTTAAAGAAACAAGTGACATCATCTTTTCTGTTTAAACATCAGCTTTCTCCACAGAACCTTCCTCAGAGCCCCCAACACCTCCTTGTTCCTCAGGCTGTAGATGAGGGGATTAAGCGTGGGGGTAATGATTACATCAAACACAAAGAGATGCTGGTCCACTTCTGAGGGGAGAGAGGAACGTGGAGTTGTGTAGATAATCATGGCTGGACCAAAGTAGAGACTTACCACACCAAGGTGGGAGGAGCAGGTAGCTAGAGCTTTGTTTTTGCCCTCAGGGGAGTTCATGTGGAGAACAGCGAAATAGATGAGGATGTAGGAAGTCACGATGAGTCCAAAAGGGATAAGAAGGAAAGCAATGCTGGACACTAACACCACTTTCTCATAGGTTGAAGTGTCCTCACAGGAGAGCTTCAGAAGGGCCATTACCTCTCAGAAGAAATGGTGAATTTTTCTGGAGCCACAAGTAGAGAAGTGCATTGCATAAATAGTGTGCATTAAGGAGATGAGCACACCCACAGCCCATGAGCCAGTGGCCATTTGCATACAGAGTCAGGGTGTCATGATGACCGGATATCTGAGGGGGTTACAGATGGCCAAATAGCGGTCAAAGGCCATGAGAGTCAGAAGAACATATTCAGCCACTCCTAGCATCAAGTATAGAAAGATTTGGACTCCACAGCCAATGTGAGAGATAAACCTATGTCCAGAGAAGAAGTTGGCAGCCATCTTGGGGACAGTGGTGGAGATTAACATTAGGTCCATGAGGGAGAGCTGACTGAGCAGGAAGTACATGGGAGTGTGGAGGCGAGCATGACCCCAGATCAGCAGGACCAGGATGGAATTTCCTGTGATGGCCACCCCAAGACTCAGAAGTACAACAGAGATGAGGAGTTTAGGGTGCTGGGAGTCAGAGAAAAAGCCAAGGAGAATGAAATCTGTGGTGACAGATTCATTTCCTTGCTCCATGCCTTAGTCTACTGGCTTGATCTGGAGGATCATGGAAGAAAAACATAGAGTGTTACTGCTCTTCTAGTATAAATGTACTACTGATTTGAATCTACTCTGGAAACTTGCATAATTACTGAGCAAATCCAAATATGTTGCAATATATTTAATCTATCAATCTGCAGCCAATGTTTTAAATATTTGTGATATGTATTGAATAATGTGACATGTTTTGAAAAAGAAAAAAAAAAACTTGTCCTGTTAGAACATCTTCCTTTAAAAACACAAAGATGCCTTCAAATACATCTCAGGGAAACAAGGATTTCATTTATGTTTATACACAGAGAGTATAACTATCTTGCTGAAACTAATTACTGACTGGTAGCTGATAGGTTTTGTACCATTATAATCTGTGTAACAATAAACACAATTGATCTATGTAACAATCAACAATATAATCTGTCCTGGGTTCTCATCATTCACTGAGTTCTCATGCAACTATTAAATTATCAGTGAGGGTTTTATTGTATTTTTAAAAAAGACTTTATTCATTTAAGAGAGTGAAAGTGCCAGCAGGGGGAGAGGCAGAGAGAGAATTCCCTATTCTCCCCCACTGAGTAGGGAGCCCTTCCAAGGCTAAAGCCCAGGACCCTGGGATCATGACCTGAGCTGAAGGCAAGATGCTTAACGGACTGAACCACCCAGGCACCCATAGCTATGAGGGTTTAAACATACATCTAGGAGTTTCTTTCTAAAGTGCCTTGAAGGTATTACCACATATAGAGTATCACAAATTATTTCTAACCCTTATGTCTCCCCACTGGAGCCTAGGACAATGACTTCTTTCATTTGTGTTCTACCTGGTCATCACGTGTGTCCATTTTTGTCACCTTCTGGGGAGTCTCAATTCTTCAACATTTTCCTTTGTATTCTGCAGCTCATTAAGTCAGACATTAGGCTGTTTACAATAAAGCCTTTCGGTTGATGATCTTGGTGAAGTTGGTGCTGCACACTCACAGCCCACCCAGGGTATCTCTGCTGGTGCATGAAGCAGAGATTAAATACAGAGCTGTGCCATGAGATCTCTGGGGAGTGTTTTGTCTCTGTCCTGATCCAGTAGATAATTAGCTCAGGTTTTAGGGGGTATGGCTGAATTCATTAGGAAGAAAAATCACCCAATCCTCTCTTCTGCTTCATGGTGGTTAAGGAGAAAAGCAAAATTTAAACCCAGACTTACCTTTTACTACCTGCATGATCTGGGCAGTTTCCAGGAACTCCCTCATTTCTGTTTCCTCATTTACAATTTGGACATAACAATAACCTTCACATAGGGTTATTGTCAGTTAAAAGAAACAATTCATGCGAAGGTGTGACAATGTACCTCACCTGTCCACAATTGGGTTATGATGAATTTTCGAAAGTCTAGTGTATCACAAAATAGCTAATATTAATCTAACCTGAATTAACTGAGATTTCACAAGTAATAGATGATTTTGGTTCATGAAAGTAAACAAAAAGTGTTACCATTTCATATACTAAGACATAATCAGATCAGACTAAGGGTCTTATGACATGGATAATCTAGGGAAGGAACCTGTATTTGGGGGGAGAGAGCCTGACTGATAGGTGATGGACAGGATGCACCAATATTCAGTAAATTTAGTGGAAATCCCTTCCTTTTTTCCACTCTATCACAAACTGTCACCAGCTGCTGGAAGTCACTTTTGAATCCATGTGGGTCTAATTCTTCATGTTTGTACCAGTTCCAGGACACAAAATTGTTTAAGATTCTCCTTATTCCTCCAAAATGCCTTATAAATCATTTAATGCTTTATAAATTTTTATTTTCTATTTAAATTCAATTAGCCAACATATGATACATTGGTTTTAGATGTAATGGTCAACGATTCATCAGTTGTTTATTACACCCAGTTCTCATCACATCACATGCCCTCCTTAATGCCCATTGCCCATTTATCCCCTTCCCCTAAACCCCTCCCCTTCTGTAACCCTCAGTTGTTTCCCAGAGTCAAAAGAGTTTCTCATGGTTTATCTCCACCTCTGATTTTTTCCCTTTCAATTTTCCCTCTCTTCCCCTATGATCCTCTGCACTATTCTGTATATTCCACATATGAGTGAAACCATGTGATAATTGATTTGAATTTTTTCACTTTTTATGAATGTTTTTGTTAACAAATTAGCTGAACTAGAACTTACTTTATGCATTTCTCTGAATATGAACTAATTTAGAATGATTTAGTCATACTTCTTTATTCTTTTAATTTTGACATATTTTGGCATATTTCTAGTTTTTGCTGCTTAAAATTAGGATGTCAGAAAGCATTACATCTGTGAAACATTTTATAATAATTAAATTTTAGTAGACAAAAAGACATATTTTATTCTTTATAGTAGTGTTATTTTCAAGCTACCACAAAACGACCTAGCTAAAATAAAACCTTTTGCTGTTTATTAAATCTTTGTATAGTTAATGGCTAGTTTACATGAATGGGGTTGGAAATATTCAGCATGTTTGAAATACTACATTCACTTTTCACATTTTATATTTTCTAAGTAAATGGTAACTTTAAATTGCTCTTCATTTTTGTTTAGATGAAGTTATTTTGTGATAATAGAGTAATAATTTGCAAAATTTGAAAGCACGGTAATCTCTTACTGTAAAACAAATCTTCTAACTTTAGTATCCTTGCTCTTTTGAAAGTTGCCATTGGAATCTGTTCCATGAAACATATATTCACAACAAGTGACAAGTATATTTCAATTTAGGTGTTGAAATTCAGAAATCAATGTTTTCTGCATTCAGTAAGGATGTCTAATTCCTTAAATGAAAGACATAGAGCATGGACTCAGTATAGGTAGAAAACAGAAAGTAACAAAATGATAATAATTGATTTTCTATTTTTGTCCCATGAAGACATTAAGATCTTAGTCAAGTTTGTCAGTAAATAATCATTATGTGCCTGAACATTAGAGTATTTTAAGCATGTCTTAAAATAATTCATGTTGAAAGTCCCTGGCTTTCCTGCATTTAGGAAGGAGAAGTTTTGTGATATGGGGTTGACTGACCCTAAACAGAGTTCTTTATAGTTCTATATAGTAATATAGAGGGTATGCTATCTTCTTCTCAATTCATAAGTGACACACTTGGCATTATTCTCATGTTCTCACTACTGTGATGCATAAATATGTGACAAGACATGTCATAAACTCCTTGAAAAAAGAATGTTATACTTTGCAGATACCTTTGTGGTTGTGTTCATTGAAGAAAATACAGGACAGATTTTCAAGGGCTACTCAAAATTCCTAAGCCACAATTTGTGATCAAGCCCCTCCAGTGTTTTTCCATTTCTTGCTTGTGCAGGGACAACTTTGCCCGCATGTGTCTTTGCCCTGGATTGCTGAGAATTAAATGCCTTAGAAGCATGCTATCTTTTGCAGCATGACTTATGATCTCATCAGTACTGTAGAATTGCCAGTGGTATCTGATGCTTAACACACTTGTTCTCTTGGTGTTTGTACCTTTTTCAAAGGCATTTTCATGGAATTGATCTAGTTAGAAAGACGTTTTTCCTTTTTGAAACTGCCAGCTGTGTTTCTCATGATGACACTATTGCCACGAACCAACCAACTTACCTGCACCTTGTCACTTGCAATTAGTACAATGACTTTATGCTATTAACTAGTCATGTATAACAAAAGTTTCTATAGAATATAGTAAGGTTAATGAGGAATATA
Source organism: Enhydra lutris kenyoni (assembly GCF_002288905.1). Lineage (NCBI taxonomy): Eukaryota > Metazoa > Chordata > Mammalia > Carnivora > Mustelidae > Enhydra > Enhydra lutris. Next base: position 1,654,906 of record NW_019154196.1, read on the forward strand.
ATGTTATTAAGTAGTACACTAATAATATAGGAGACAGGATGGGATTTTGCCATATAGATTATACCATTAAATATATACATCAGGCAGTGTGCAAAGAACTGATTAAAATTACATAATTTATTAAATAATACTCTAGGGACAGCTGGGTGGCTCAGTTGGTTAAGTGACTGCCTTTGGCTCAGGTTATGCTCTTGGAGTCCCAGGATTGAGTCCCATGTCGAGCTCCCCTCTCAGCAGGGAATCTGCTTCTCCCTCTGACCCTCCCCCATCTCATGCTCTCTCTCTCACATTCTCTTTCTCTCTCTCTCAAATAAATAAATTAAGTTGTTAAATAATAATATAATAATACTCTAAAAGTAAGTATCTTTACTTAGATCTTTACTTAGATCTTTACTAAGATGAGAAAATACATTTTGTCAAGCTTTATTTTCTCCCAAATAACATATTACCTAATGAGAAATATCACTTGGGTTATTGCAAATGACTTCTTCCTTTCATTACACCTTCTTATTGTTTTTGGCATCTTAGGTAAGTCCACAGATTTTATGGTATGTGTTTTCTCCTAGGCTTATTTTAATGGTGATATTTTCCCACCATTATTTATGATATTGCACATAAATTGGGCTTAAATGCTCAGAATGACCTCAAGTAAGGCATAATAATGAGAAGAAATTTTATCTGCATTATATGCCTTCTGAGACTGCTCAAGGGCTTCAACCTCAGCCCCAAGACAACCTGAGTGTCTCTTCTCAGAGTAAGGGCTAAGATGGGCATTCTGATTTATGTTTTTAGGATTTCACCTAAGATCAAATTCTCCTTCACATTCTTATTAGCCTATATGACTTCTGTGGTGTTTTTTTTTTTATATATTCCATTTTTCAGATATGCACCATGTTTTCAAAAATCCCATGATTTGTCCATGGGAGAGTCACCAGATTCACAAAAATGTGAATACAGGATGGAGAGAAGTTTAAAATTTAGAAAACAACCTAACTTTTTAAAGTAACGTATTCAATATTTGCATACTTGCATGTAATAAATGTGTATGTGATAGTTGGGACATACATATGCTAAAATAATTATTCATGATTTTCCTGAAATTCAAATTTAATTGAGTTTAATTCTTTCACTTTATTTATCAACTTGAATCTATGGGAAATATGGTGCTTTCTTGTCCAGGCTCCGTACAATGTCCTTAAGAGTATCATTGGAAAAAGGCATTATTTGTCAATCCAGTAGAAATGCTTCTTCAGTATGTAACTGTCATTTAGAGAGAGTGGGCATGAATTAGAGGTGGTCAACCATCTATCCCATAGGAAAGTAAAAGAAAATATTAAAGTTGTTATCTCTGTTGTTGTACTGAATATATTTTATTATTTTTCTTTGGGAGACCGCCTGTGATACATGTTTTATTTTTTAATGATTTACATATAAAATCTTTAAATAATTACACATATACTAGTGCCCAATACCCAAATGTTGTTTTACTGGTACTGGACTGTGATTCTTAAATTTTGAATAGCATTGTGCCTTTAAGTCAGTATTATTTTAGTATTTCTCTAGGGTCCAGCATGATAGCAGGACCCAAATGTGCTTTTGTTACAGATATATGTTGGTAGCAACTATTAATTTTTTGGTTCTGGCATTGGAGAGAAATTTGACACATAAAAGATTAAACACATGGAAATATAGTTACAGTTCATTTAATCAAATATACCATGTCTCCTCTATAAAATCACATATATCAGGTGATTATAGAGTAAACTCAGCAATAATATTCTGAGTTTGAGCCAACAACATAACCTGTCAAAATTTCTTCACATAAAAAAGGTGAACACTCTTTCTGCTCAGGAGGATAAATAAGAAAAATAAATAAGAAAGAAAATTTTTCTAAGCCCTGTATCAAATTAATTGGATAAAAGGACTATGCCTGCATACAGAACAAATAACATGGTAAAATAATTGTAAAACTATTCAATGACATTTTACAAAGTGTTCTGATCCTGGAAATATCCTGATCAGACCTGAAGAGAAGTATATTTTCTATTGGAGATGTAAGTATTTTTTTATTATGGGGGCACCTGGGTGGCTCAGTGGGTTAAAGCCTCTGCCTTCGGCTCAGGTCATGATACCAGGGTCCTGGGACTGAGCCCCACATCAGGCTCTCTGCTTGGCAGGGAACCTTCTTCCCCCTCTCTCTCTGCCTGCCTCTCTGCTTACTAGTGATCTCTCTCTGTGTCAAATAAATAAATAAAAATATTTTCAAAAAAAGAATTTTTTATTATGTTATGCTAGTCACCATACAGTAAGCATTTTTAATGACATTAGAAGGTATCCTTGTATTAAAGCCACATAAGAAAGATCACCATATGAATATTTTGATACAACTTTGTGGATATCATGAAGTGAATTGTGCATTTGTTCTCTTGAAAATTGAGAGTTGCTCTTTAGCAATTCCCTCCTGATATAGAGATTATGGAAGGGATATCTGTGATTGAAAATAAAAGGGAGTGAGCCAAGTTCATGTTGAATAAATTTTTACTATAGGATTTATGGCAAAAAATAATTATCCCCATACCCAGGATGTTGAGATCCAAATCTTCAGACCCTCAGTATAATTGTAGTAGGTTATACAGCAATGGAAATGAAGGCTGTAGATAGAAGGAAGATTAGTAATTATTTCATTTTAAAGTACAAGATTATGTTGAGTTATCAGGATAAACCCAATGTAATCCCTAAATGTGGAAAAAGGAGGAAGAAGAACAAGTGTCAACAGTATGTTTTGGAAGACTCACCTGGACATTATTTTTTCTTAATTGTCTATTTTGGTGATTCATTCCCCAGTAGCATAAAATTTACTTCAGTTCAACTGTACAAACACATTTAAGTCTTTGTATGGCCATTACTATTATTGGTGCTGAGACAGGGTAACACAGAGCAGTAAAGGAAGAAGAAGAAAGAGAAGGAGAAGGAGAAGAGGAAGAAGAAGAGGAAGAAGAAGAAGAAGAAGAAGAAGAAGAAGAAGAAGAAGAAGAAGAAGAAGAAGAAGAAGAAGAAGAAGAAGAA